>NC_053156.1:250349915-250397415 GCF_016835505.1 Polypterus senegalus | reverse complement strand
CACATATTCACTGTGTCATGTAATCTAACAGGATAGACTACTGCACATGCATGCACAGTCAGTGCACCACAAATGAAGCTAGTGTAACTGTCTAAAACTGAGTGATCAAACTGTGCCAGGGGATAAACCGCTTCAGAGGGGATTGGTTGTTGATTCGATCCTGTGACAGTTGGAGGATGCGGTAAGAAAACATTAGTAAAAGATTGGTGTTTGGAGAAGCAACTGGTTTTGTGTGTTTGGTCTCTGACACAACGATTTGGCTTGATTCTTCACTTATTGATAGTACAGGCACTGATATTCTGTTGGTGTCTCCATCCTCTGTACAAAAATTCCCTGCTCTTTTTAATGGACTTGGCTGTGGGTTCTTTTTCACACACCAGTTATTGGTTAATTCCTCTGTTTCCCTCCGTTATCTAGACACTTCACAAGGTGCCTTTAGCACTTTGTGGGGATGTGCTTGCAGAATTGAAGCAGGTGTTGGAGGCTGGCATAATAGAACATCAATAGATGCATCTCAAATCTAGTCATTGCAAATAAGAAAGCTGGTGGGTTTCGTGTCTGTGTGAATCTTTGAGCTGTGGTGCCTGATAAATATCTGTTGCCGGCTATAGAGGCAATTACTACAATTTTCAATGTTTTTTTGGTGTTTTCAAAGCTTGATTTACGTCAAGGCTACTTAGATGTACATCTACATCCTGACAGCAGGAATTTAACTACTTTTGTGACTCACATGGCCGTTTTTCGTTATACGTGGATGTCTTTTGGACTCTCTTCAGTGCCTAGCTGTTTTCAAAAAATCATGCATACCTTCTTGCAAAACATCACTTGTGTTGTCGTGTACCTGAAAGACACAGTAGTTCATGACTTAGATGCTGCAACTCGTGATATACAGTATGCCTCAATTTAGTGTTAGGTGCTCTGGCCTATTATGGCTTTACTGTGAATGCAGAAAAGTGCATTTTTTGCTGCCTTAGAGGTGGACTTTGTTTGTTTGTTTGTTTTCACCTGTCAGCATGTGGAATTTCACGACTGTAGTCAAGCATAGATGCTATACACAATATGCCTGAGCCATCCACAGCACCTGAATTAGTCTAATTCCTGGGAATTATGACAATACTACCTCTGCCTTTTGCCCAATTGCTCATTAACAACTCCTCCACTTTGATGACTACTGCAGAAAGATACGCTGTAGGACTGGTCCTCTTCATGCTGCCAAGCAGTTTAACTTGAGAAGCAGCTCACATCTCCCATGTGTGCTGGCATACTTTAATATCACCAGTACCAACTCTGCGATTTGTGATGTCTCGTCTTCTACTGTTGGTGCTGTGCTCTCACAAATGCAAGATAGACATGAATATCCTCTTGCTTTTGCTTCTTGTGTATTGACGCCTACATAGCAAAAGTATTCAGTTGTGGTGCAGGAAGCCTTAGCTTGTGTTTGGACCTGTGAGCATTGGTATGTTTTTGTTTTGTATGGCAGACAATTCACACTCTGTACTGGCCATCAGGCTCTTACAACCTTGCTAACCACCTGTGGCACTGCTCACCATCCTTTGCGAATTTTTAAATGGGAAGATTGTCTGCACTGCTACAATTTTGCTATCTAGTTTACTCTAAGAAGAGAAAATGCACTAGAAGAGAATATTGATATTAGAATCCCAGAAGCTTACAATTTTGTTTCGTTGTCCCTGACCTTCATTTTTATTCTTGGGTTCTTAAATAAAACTGAATTTGAATGATTTTTTGCATTCAGTTTTAGGCGTGGATTCTTGAATAAAATAGATTAAAAAAAAATCTTTCAAATAACATGTTGATGTTAATGTCCGTGTGCAAGGAAAAGTAATTCCACCATAGACATTCCGATGTCTGCTCAACAAGACGCCAAGAAGAAAGGCTGCGTTCTGCTAATCTACACATTTAAAAAACAAAACTTGGTGTATGTCAGGAAAATTTTAGGAGGTCAGGGGCAGCAAAAAAAATTGTAAGCTTTCAGGGATTCTTGAGTTAATGTGGAAACATTGTTATCTTTTAAGCTTTTTGTAATTGCAGAGTTTGTTTCAGACACGATAAACGGCCAGTTGTCACTTTGTGTTTTAATCAATGAAATGAAACGGTCAAGGGTCACTTAACATATATTCTAACTTTGGCTGATCATATTACAAATACATTTTTTTTTATATAGACATAAAGAGTTTATTTCTTTGCAAAAAACAATATATCACATGCATCTGTTTTCTGAAAGAACATGTCGGAATCAAATCCATATTGTGCTTCATCATTACTTGATAATGTGTGGCATTATTGGTGTCGAGTTTTGTTATTTATCATAACACTGCCAACACGCAACAATCATAAAAGTTGCATTTTGGTTTTATTGGTATGTGTGTCTGCATCAATTTTGACGACTCTGCATTCAAATTGGTTATTTTATTGGAGAAATGCTATATTTGCCTTTTCTAAGAAGGATCACAAATTTCTATTCCAATTCATTGTTTAATATTGAGTATATGGAAAATTTAAAAGATTAATTCAGTGGAATATGTTTCATTCTCACCTACATATATATAGATTAGATACTCTTTTGAAACTGTATGTGATGGCAATAGATTTTCAGAAATTGTGTCCTGATTCCTTACCATGACTGTGTAAACTAAATTTGAAAAATAAATTATCAGTTAGTTCTCTGGGTGGCTAATTAAAAAAAAACAAAAAAAAAAAAAAAAACAAAACTGGCATCCATATCCTGTTATCGATATAAGGATTTTTTCTTTTCAAACATCAGTATAGCCAAGGTGACCAAAGAAATAGTGTTGCTGGAATTGTGTGACCTAGAGGCATCTAGACGGGATTATCTGTCACCATCTGCCAAAAGTCCCTGGAAGGACCAATCAAGTATGAATATGCAGCATCATTGAGCTGTGTTCCAGTAGCTGCTGCCGTACAGCTGGAAACATACCTGAGAGAAACCACAGTATCTTGTTCAGACCCCTTAAGTACTGGTCAGTTAACAAAGTGTGGTTCACCACTTTGTGTCAGATGTCAAGGAAGTACCTTTCAGCCTCAGACAGTATTGTAGATAGTGAGAGATTATTTAGTGCACTGTAACATATTGTTAATAAACAGAAACGGGCTTACAGCTGAACATGCAGAGATGCTTTTGCTCATCTAAAGGAATCTTCCACTTTTAAAAATGGTGTTGTAATGTATTTTATACAATGCAACCTGCTTTGAGTTATTTGTTCAATTTTGATCTGTGAGTCTTATATTTGATAGTATCGGTGATAGTTTCGATAGTGGTACTTGGGGAAAACAAGCACTGGTAGTGGTACTTAGAAAAGAGCACTGGTGTTACCTGTTCATTTTCATGCCATCAAATCTTAAGCGTTAATTGCATGCCACAACTCTAATAAAATGTTGATGTTCATCAAGATGATACAAGGCTAACATGCTTGGCACATTTACATGTAAAATAGACTCACTTGGGTCATATGGCTAAAAAGCTTATTGTTTATTAAGTGGTGAGGTAGAATTCTTCTTTATCTGTTCTTTTTCATTAAAAATATGCTTTTACTAAACAAACTTGTACTGTCCACACTTGGACAAGGAGTGTCCATTTTAATTTCAGCACAAAATGAAAAGACCTCAAGACATTTTCTTTTATTTTCTACAGAAGACATGCCTTTCTTTTTTAAAAAAAAAACACTACTGATTCTCTCTATGCATGTTTATTAATCCACTTTCTTGAATGCAAAAAAACAATATTCCTGCATTTACCCTGTATAAAATGTCTGGGTGCCAGCTCTCTGTTTATAGGAAGTTTGCCAACAGTAATATATGCAAATTGCTGTAATGCTTTGTGTAAAGGAGTACTACAACTAAAATTAACTTTAAACCTGAGAGAAGCATGTACTGAATAAATCATGTAATTTATCAATCAAGTAATCTGGGGTGAAAATCTGCCAATCTGTCAGCAGCTGATTGATCAAAGCATCCACTATACAGTACATTTCTTGTATGAAAATTAAAGTACTACCACTTTATGAATTAAGAAGCCAGAATCACAGTATGAATTGTATCCCGGAATAAGTGTATTTTCTTATGCCTAGTACAGATGTAATAATGTTTGGATTTTTATTTTTAGCATTGAGTTAAGTATTTTTCAGTTACTGGAGAGATATTGTCACAGAGTAAATTTAGAATGTGCACATGGTAAGTTAAATCCAGTAGTTCATGGTGACAACATTCTTTATAAGCCCCATGCTGAAATGCCCCCTAAATTATAACTTCCAATCCACTTTTTGTTATACTGGGGGATTGCCTATGTCTATAACACACTAAAATACAAGCCATGAGTTGTATTTTGATATTTATGATTGCCAATACTGGTTTACTTAAATGATACTTGGCAAACGCCTTGAAGAATATACCAATATTTTAAAACTATTCTCAGTTTTTATTTTTATAATTTACAGTATTAATTTTACGGAGAAAGGCACTATGGTGTTTATTTGAAAAGTGGACCCCTTACTGCGAGAGAGCAGCACTACCGCCACACAACTGTGCATGTTTAATACATGCTTTAATTCATTTCATCATGAAAATGATATCAAGTATTTATCTTGGCATTCTAAATGTTCAGAGAGCAGGAATATCATGAAGTGAATGTATTCTGTGTGGCGATCTCTGCCTGCGCATCCTCTTAGTGCAAGAGGAAGTCAGTTTAAGTAGCACGTTTCGATTTAACATGGGTCGGGGAACTCTTAACACAAAGTATTAATGTACTATATTACTTAAGACGGGATTGAGAAAATCTAATAAATTAAACATTGATTTTAAAATGAAGTTTACGACGTTCTATTTTAATGACAAAATACGTGAATAAAGTCAACATGTCAACTTTATTCTCGACATACGTTTTTTTCATCTTCACTGTATCTGTTGTTGTTGTTTTTTTTTTTCTTTTTTCATTCTTTCTTCTGTGAACCTAATGTGCTTCCATACGGTCCTCCATTATACTAGTCTATATTTGGTTTTATGATTATCACTGACCCTGGGTCCAGGTGATGCCAAGACTGTGGGCAACATAAAGGTGAACAGTTGTAATGATGTTCTCTAATCTGAGTGTTTCTTGTGGTTCGGTACTGGGAGACCCACATGTCTAAAGCTTTTTATTCCATTTTCCCTATCAGTGCACCATTCTTATAGTTGATTCTGTTGTTTATTGAGCTATCCTTTCTATTCTTATTCTAAGGAAGTCTAAAATGTTTGTATTTTTGCCAGTATTTTGAAAGCTTGTTTTGGTATTTTCTTTAATAAATCCTTTTTATAGAAATATACTTTTTAAATTGTATTCAAATGCTAAAGGAGAACTGTTACATCAGTTTACTTCACTGTTGTATTCACTTGTTTGGTCATCTTTAGGCAAAGCCCTCACTGACTGACTCACTCATCACTAATGCTCCAACTTCCCGTGTAGGTAGAAGGCTGAAATTTGGCAGGCTCATTCCTTACAGGTCACTTACAAAAGTTAAGAAGGTTTCATTTAGAAATTCTACACGTAACGATCATAAATGAATCCTACTTACGTACATACATATCCACAAGTTCATAGAGACACTGTCGCTAAATATTTGCAGGCAAATCAAAAAGTTAATACCGGGAATGCCTGTTAAACATCTTAGATTCACGAGTAGTGATTTGAGTGGTGAGATGTCTATCGAGGTGATTACTGTAATATTTATATGTCATTGAAATGTATTATTATCAGGCATGGTTTAGGCGCCTATGTCATCAGGAAGGCACCAGAAAAAGGGACCTCTAGGTTACTATTATGGAAGGTAATTTAGAGCACAGATGCCGTTAATGTAAGAGCTGTAATAAATAAAGTTCCCCTGCATACTTTAAAAGAAAGTCTCGCCATCATTTAATTTTTCACAATTTGTAAAAACAAGACATGGTGTCAGAATAGAGGACAGTCATGGATTTTGTTGGAGTTCCCTTGCCACAAATTGACTGGGATTCTCTTAACCTGCCGGGAGAATGGAAAAAGTCCGACATCACGTGGAGCTGATGATTTCTGGCCCGCTAAAAGGCAAAGACGAGAGTGAGAAATGTAGCTACCTGCTCCTGTGGACTGGGGAAAAAGGAAGAGACATTTTTAACACATGGGCTCTCACTCAGGAGGAAGCCAAGGTACTGAAAACTTATTATGACCGTTTTGAGGCGTTTGTCGTGCCTAAGACGAATACGATATTCGCGAGATACAAGTTTAATGAGAAGATGCAGGGTATACACAAGACTTTTGATCACTTTTTAACAGAATTAAAATTGCTGGTGAAGGACTGTGCTTATGCAAACGAAGATGAGATGGTCAGGGATACAATAGTGTTTGGCACAAACTCCGTGAAAGTGCGAGAGAAACTTTTAAGTGCCGGGTCTGAGCTAACATTAAATAAAGCCGTGGACATCGCAAGATCGCACGAGATAGCACAAGCACAGCTGAGAACCTTTGATGCATGTACTCCGAGCGGCTTATGTGAACTGACTGTGAACGCAGTACGCAGACAACAAGCAAGAGCTCCAAAGAGCTCTGAACAAAAAACGCATTACACAATTGAGAAGGCAACAAAAGAATATGAAGCGAGTGACACATACAAGCATATTCATAATTGCAGCTACTGTGGAAACCAAGCACACGGTGGAAAAAGTCAATGTCCAGCTAAAGGAAGACAGTGTAAAAAATGTGATAAATTGAACCACTTTGCTAAAGTTTGCAGGACTGGGAAAGGTAAACCCGTGCATGCAGTGTGTGTTGTCTCAGATAAAGAGGAAGACGAGCTGTTTATTGATGCAGTAAGAAAGGAACAACCCTCTGAAGCTGAACAAGCCTTTGTAGACATATCAATAGGAAAGCAAGGTGCAAAGCTTAAGTTTAAATTAAGTTCATAGACACACTGCTGCTAAATATTCGCAGGCAAATCCACAACTTAATACTGTGAATACCTGTTAAACCTCTTAGATTCACGAGTACCGATTTGGGTAGTGAACACTTCGATGAATGAAACCTGTTATCTTTACAACGGTTGACAAACACAGAATGTAACTTGAACACAACACATCCTCCAAATACAAACCTGACTGAAAGAAATAATAATCAAATCCTTGATGACAGCAACACTCATAACAGTGACCAAACAATTACATTGACAATCATGTTACGTTATTTTTAAAATGTTTCCTTTTCTTTTTCATAACTTATTTAACACACTACTTCTCCGCTGCGAAGCGCGGGTATTTTGCTAGTATGTAATAAATGTTTATTAACAAGCAGACAAGTAAAATTACTAGTTAAAATCATTTTTGCCCATTAGCATTAAATATTGTTTGCACCGGTGTCTATGCTACTCATTGCTAATCATCAACATTTGAACAGATTTAAAGCAATAAACTGAAAAAAAATAAGGCAAAGTAATTGTGAACATTTAAAGTTGAGATAAAGAATTCAAATATGTATGGATTTCTTAAAAATATAAAACCGGTAACTGAACAGTGATATCACAAGTTAAAAGTATGAATAATGTGAAGATTTCAAAACTGTTGGGAATAAAAACCCATAGCAATGGGGGTTTCTTTATGGCTAAATTTGACACCACTGATCTAATTTATTAGCATAGCACAGAATCACAAAGATAATAAGAGGAATTTGTGGTATACTTACTCAATTTTCTTGAGTTCTTGAAACTAGTAAGTAAATGACAAGTCTGTGGTGCTTGTTGAATGCTTGAAACCAAACATATTTAACACAACATCTAAAATGTAATCTACGCAGTGAATGGCCATTGGGCACACATTAGAATGGGGGAGCAACTATGATGGAGGTTTTACTGAAAAATACATTGCTGTATTTAAGATCAATTCTTCCCTGTGACAAATTGTTGATGACCCTACAGGCAATGTAGTGGTACTCTAAAGTTTCTGGTCAGTTTCATACATGCTAGGCCCATAATTTATTTTATTTGCAGAATTCCAGGCCTTCACCCAGCCCACTCTTTCTTGAAAAACCCACCTCACATAGACAAAGAAGAATGATAAGGGGTAGATGATCTGAAAGAGTACATCAGAAAAAAGTTATTTACAATATTTGAAAAAAGAAAAGAATATTAATAAAAAAAATGAAAACTGCTGCAAACATGGTCCCAAACAGGTTTTAAATTAGTCATGACTTCCAAGGGTGTCTGTTTACTCACGGTCTGGATTTATTTCATTTGCTTAGTGAAGATTTGCCACAACTACAATCCTATATGTATTCAGTATGTTTTGTTGGCAGAAGTACATATTTTCTCCTGTTTGTTTTTCTTCATAACTCCCTTTTTTATTTACTGTTGTTACTAGTTAGTTGTGTGTGTGTTTATTTCTTGAGAATTGTTTTAAGTGCTTTATATCTAGATTTATTTGTGCAACAGAGTATGGCCTGCAAGTTCTTTTACTGAATTTCTGATAGTTCAGTTCTTATGGTTTGACAAAACATTAAAATTGACGAGACACTTGGCATAAGTGACTTGGGTCATAATATGATTGTTGGTCCCAGTGTCTTGGAAGTTCTTTTCAAGCATTAAAAGCATTCTAGTTTATATAGAAATGCATGTTGATGAAATAATCCAGGGGCTCTGTGGATGAAAATACCATATTAACAAGAGAGGTCATGGAAATTGATAAATTGTTCAAACTATCAAAGTCCATAAATACTCAATTTGAATCAGATTGTTTCTTGCAAACAGTATAACTGGTATTGACAAATGAGCATTTAAATGCAAAAGCATAGCTAATCACACCATTTATGGGCCGCCTTGTTTAAATGAATACTTCCAGCAGGACAGCAGCCCCTGTAGCAGAGCTCAAATGGAATGACCCACCCGCAAGGAAGAGACACCCTCATAGTCACATCTGCTTTGTTTCAACTGAATAAAATGATTGCTTTCTGCATTCCATATGCAGTTGGCACCCAAGTGTGTAACCTATGTTCCAAGTTGGGTTGATCTGTGAAGGTATTGCTGCAGAAGTATAAAGAACTTGGTTCTCCATGTCAAAAATCATTTCCATCTGGTTCCACAATCATGAACATGGGTTAGTTGACTCCAGTGCCCTACACAATCTCCAGATCTTAACCTAGTACAATACTTTGGACTTACGTAGGAGGTGCGTCACTGAAAAATCTGTACAAACTGCTCTTCAGCAGCAGCATACAGTAGATAAACAGAAAGCATAATCTTGCTATTGGAATTTTCATGAAACTCTTGGCTTCTAAGAAGGGTCTGGATCTAAATTGGTGCTATTCACTGTCTCAAACTATGGGCCTAGTGATCAGTTACAGTGTACCATTTCTAATTGTGTTTAGGCTAGTATCAGGATTGAGTTGAGATGAGTAGACTTGCCTTATACCATTTTTAGTGGTAAATTCTAGTTTGTCCTTGGGACTGATAATGAATGAGTTGCCAATACCACCACCCTGCACTTCCTCTTTCCAGCATCTAACCCTTGTTTTAATGAAAATTTTACAACCAGGCCATGTCTGACAGTCCTTAGTTTAAAGCCACTGGTGAAGAACTAAACTCTTGAAAAGGTGAGGGAACTGCTACTCCTAAAGTTTTAATTGCAGCAAGAAGCACACCATACAGCTCATGAAATTTAAAAAGATAAAACTGAAAATAATTGCAAGAAAGTTGGCTGTGACCAAGGCACAGTGTGACTGCCCCTCTATAGTGGTGTCAATAATAATGCCTTCTGAATAAGGTAAGTTACAGATAATGTATTTGGACTTCACCTTTCTTTTCTGGTTACTATTTGTGACATTTTATTACTTATTTTATATATATTCATTACTTTCATTTAATTTGCTTTTTTTTTTTTTTTTACCCCAAACACAAGGACACAGCTTAGGTGGGCTGGAGGAATTTTGTAGATTTGGTATATATTTAATTTATATAATTTTTCTACAGTTCTTAACTGTATTGACATGCTGTTACCTATTAAAATTCACTCCTTTGAAATGTGCTTTGTTCTCATATATACAGCGAATACTTTAAGTATAATGAAATGCTGTCTTTAACTTAGAAACACTTAATGGGTACTTCAGTCTCCACAATTGTGTAAAAATGTGCATGAAAGGGATATCTGTTATTATCCATGAGTCATCCACCACCAAACTCGCCAGTCCATGCCTTCTCACACATTACAGAATTGGTCCAGATGCAGGTATTATGGGGTCTGCCAGTAAGAAGTCTTGCTCATTCTACTGTTTACTGTGTTAATTTGCGCAGATTGACTATTTAGATGGTATGCATGTCCTGGATGGCATCTTTGATTTAAAGCAAGACGACATTGGTATGTTGAAATTCTTAAGAATCACAGTGTGTTTTCATGCACTTTAATAACCTGATTATCCTCAGAATACTGGTTTCTAAAATGGCATTTAATCCCTCATTCCAGTTATTAAACTGGATTATTGGTCTCTCAGAAACCTAATTAACACATGTAGATTTACCTGAGTAACTCTGTTATGTGGCCATGTAAATCAGTAACTGAGTTACAGTTAAGGATTTTGCAGTCTGTGGCACCCTGTTAGCATTGTATATGTTTTCAGTAGCCACAGGTGGAAGATAGTAGAACTATGCACTACTGTACATACATTTCCTAAGACAAATGCTCGGACAATTGTATTATTCCTTCTGCTGGTTAAAATAATCTTTTTCGGTATTTCAGAAATCGTTAAATTTATGTTGATGAGCTGAACATATATTGCTAAATTCAGCTAAAATATCTTGAGGGCAGCAGGGTAATATCTTAAAAGTAATGTGTATTAAATCTGAGTAACTTATTGCAATACTTTTTTTTTTTTTTGAAGTTAGAGTATCTACGTTGTTTTGTAGCAGCACTGGGTGTAAATGCAAGAAGCAAAGGTACTGGTTTCTGTGCTCCCTTGTAGAGCTCAGTCGCACAGCCATGCTGATAAGAGTGTGCTGCATGCAATCCAGTAACAGAAACATATAATAAAGTTTGACTAAACATACTGTATTTATAAAACACAAGTAAATTATCAGAGGCTTTATGCTTGCTTTTGGATTTGCAATGGCTAATGATAACATTTCTCTTTTTTTGCACATTTTAATGACATTAGAGTGTTTTGCCAAAGGAGAACTCCAGAAGATTGTTTTTACATTATTTTAATGTGTATTTTTAAGACACCAGGTTTCTAACTTAAATGGATTACTCACCTTATTCTGGTTAAATGTGTACATGTAAACACACTGAGTATTTCTTGAGAAATCACTGCTGTTATTTATAGTTATTATAACCACATTTTTAGTTAGCATAATTAATGACATCTCAGAAAAGGTTGAAATTACAGTTGTCTCCCAACAAATAAGGAACCTATAATCAAATATAAAAAATAAGTAGGTCTAAATAGAAACCAATAATCTTGATATAAAATGATAATTGAACCTTATATATGGAATATTAAGTCAAATGTTAAGCCAGTATATCAAACAAATATTAAGAATATTAATGGTATATTAACAAATTTTAATTTTAATTTTAAGCTGGTGTATCAAAAAAATACATGTTTGTGCTACCTTGCATATCGGAGCTACATGAACAGTTTTGTCAAAAAATGTATTGGTTGAGTAGACATTTACCAAAATTTATTTTTCTTTTTTTAGTCCAGGACATTTTAAAGTCATTCATTAGTCAAAACATTACGTTCTCAAAACAGCTTAATCTAATTGCATCAGGCCAGAGATTGTCCCAGCAGCATCAGACACTGGACAGGGAGCTAGTCCATCAGAGTTGGAGATGAACCAATACACATTGATGTGGAACATTATGGGTTCCTTTTGAAACAAGTACGCTTAAGAACATTTTCCTTAATGTTCTATGCAGATTAGTTTACAACAATAATCAGTAAGTCTACTACAGTTTGTGCCTAAATCTTTTCTGAGGTAAGATGTAGCCAAGCTTTAGCATTTCAAATTTCTGCCTAAACTCAACCCTTTATGAATTCTAGTGGCAACAACATGCAATGGGCAGAAAACTAAAACAGTGTACATGTATCATATTGATGAATGGGGGTGGTAAGCAAAATATAACTGGCAGCTGGGAATAGTGAACTGAATGCTAAACAACTCGGTAAATTAACCGAGTTATGCAGCTATTAATGATATAGAAGTATCATGATTACTTGAAATCCTTTCCCCAACATGTCCATGGAGGTCATTAAAAGGCAGATAAATTAGCCGGATTTTCTTTTTTTCATTCTTTCTTGTTTGTTGTTACATATATAATTATAAAGCAGTCTTGGCCCAGGAAGTCTGGCTCAAAGCGTGTGTACTTTTTGGGGTTGTTGGAAGGATTGGGATAAAATGTGTTCCTTGATTAAATAAACGAGCAAATCATCAATCTAAATATTTTTTGTGAACTTGACCAAATGATCTGATCACATTAATAGTTATCATTGGTAAAGCATGATAGACCATGCAACCAAAAGCCCAGTTACTTAATTGAAAAACCTTCTCTTAAGCTTTGGTGGCTCCTTTTAGTAATGCCATGGTTTTCTTGTTAATTATCAGGCAAACCTGGTATAGTTAACCCAAAATCAAGAGATTGGTGCATCATTGACATTCACTAAACACAGATATGAGAAGAATATGGAGACTCGGCATAGACAATGACTAGAGAAGGATCTGCAGTCAGAATACTGGATACTTGAGGCATCATTACTAATTCATTGCATTTTTTAATCAAGTTCTGCTTATCAAAAAAAATGCATAGTTAAGGGGCGGGTGATATAAGTAAAATTATATCATGATGTTTACAAGGTTTTTTGATGGTCATTGTATATACAGTATTATGGTAGACCTAAAAATCTAAAAATGTCTAAAATTAAGTCCTTCTGTCTTAATTTATATCAAAATAATTATGTGGATCTTGTTTTTTTATACTTAAATATTTTTACCATATTTGAACATCAGTCAAACACAGAACAAATTTGCCAAAGAATAAGCTTTTAGAATGAAACTTGCTTTTCAGTGCAAAAAATCTCTTCAATAAAAAGAGCCCCCAATCTGCCAGCTTGTCATTCTCACATGGCTTGGAATATAAAAGAAGCAACCAGCATCAAAGTTTGCTATGTGTCAGAGAGCAGCAAAGCTGTCCGCATATGAAACATACAGCCAGGATAAATTTAATGTTTGGGAGAACACATAAGGTGGCACATTGTACTCATAGCTTGTTCAGTCCATGCCTCACTTTGTACTCACATCTACAAACAAAGTGCTACACACATCATATTGATGCTATCTGTATACTTTTGTATTCCAAGGTGTGTGAAAATGTTATAATGTACATGTATAGGGCCCTATGGAATCTTTTTTTTTTTTTTTTTTCAGAAATTCCGTTTTATTTCTTCTTTTTTTTTCCTGTTTTCACGGTTTTATTTTTCCTTGATTTGGATTAATGGGTTTTTACCTTTTTTTTTATTTTTTTAAACTGTAAGTAGCAACAGCTGCAACAAAACAAACAATAGTGAAATGGCACTTTTTATATTCCTTTTTATTAAAAAGCACATAATGGCTGGAAGTTTAGGGCATAAATTAATAAATAAATAAAAGTTCAAAGCATGATTGAGAAAAAAAAACAATATACATTTCTATTTTTAGTTATTTTATATGTTTAACACTAGAATTACCAGAGCCTACGAAAAAACTCGTAGATCCGTCCCACCTTGAATTGCTTCGCACTTCTCCGTCAGCGTCTTTTGTTCTGTAAAGGTGTGGATAAGCAGCAAGCAGCCTGCTCTCACATCCCCCACCACCACACAGTTTTCTCAGCTCAAGTCTGTTTATCTGCATGTCAGTTGCTTAGAGTTGTATAGAGTGAGAAGTCAAGCAAAATGACACCTTTTTATAAATATATTTATAGAGGGGTGCGAATGAATTTAAACCGGCCCAGGATTACAAGCTTTTTCGTAGACTTCAGGGATTCTAGTGTTAATGAGAAAACATACCGGAAACACGAGCACAAACAACTGAATTTCTACATAGAATTATGTTCACTTTAAAAATAGCCAGCTAGAAAATAAGTATCTAAATTATAGCACTACAGATTATTCAATTGTTTAATATATTGGGAAGTATTGTAACAGTCACCCCTTCAGTTTCTAAATTCTGTACATTTCCATTGTTAAATCTAATATCTGTTTTTATGTATCAATTCCGTGGTTCTGTCCGTTTTCTACGTCGTGGAAATTATAGGCCTCTACATATTGGTTGACTGATGTGTAATTTGGTGTTGTACCAGTTTTTCTTTTTCTCATTTCTTAGATTACAGACACGATCTACAGTAAGTAGGTGAACCCAGCAGAGGCAGTGATGTTTTCTCTACCTATGTCGCCATATCATGAGGAATTTTAACACAATGTTCAGGTCTAATAAAGCCAACTGGTCCATATTTTGTGAATGTAATAAAGGATGAATCTCAAACCCCACAGGTTAAAACCACTCTGTGCTTACTGATAATTGCCCCCCCAACACACACACAGGAAAACACAAAACTACAATCTGGGCTGCATGTTGGCGTTTACGAATGCAAATGTAACGTCATATTGAAATCGATTAAGTGCCACTACAAAATGCAACTTAAATGGCTAGGTCGCTCAGAGTTCTGTGCTTAGGGCCTTAGACTTTGTGTCCAGTTAACTAAGTGAAGTTAACTGATAAAGTTGGAGTATTTCATATTTTTTTAATTACAATTTTCTTTATTAAATAGTTTTGTAACAGTGAGTCATATTCAATAGTAATAGTGATACCAGAATGCAATTACATGTGTTTGTAGAGTACATTAAATGCATGATTTTTAACAGCACTTTACAATGGAGTTGAAATTGTAGCACAAATAGGCCTGCAGTGACTCAATAGCTTTCATACACAGCAATTCAACCGATATGAAAATGGCATCAATTGATGTGTATTAGTGCTGGACTGTGACTAAAAAATATAGAATAGCGCCCAATAATTAGCAACTGAAAAATATTAAATACAAAATTACCAATACTAACATGACCAGTGAAAGGAGAAAAGGTAATGAAAAAAGTTCCCCATTTAGCTTTAATGTTAAACTACAGTCATTTGTTAAAATTTTATAAATAAGTTACAGCTTGGAAAGCAATTGATTCATTTTATAATACAAATATGAATGGTACACGATGGGCAAGAAGAGCAGGGGCTGGTCGCAATTATTTGTGGACATCTGGGACTGAAAGATCATGGGTTTAAGGTAATGAAACCTCCTACCTCCTGATTCTGCTGTACATTTTTAAACTCATCCTGTGTTTATATCAATTAGGGCTTTTCCCGTGCTGCTAAATAACTGAAACGCCATTTAGTTGCATGTTAATAATGTCTCTTCTTTACAATAATAATCTGCAGATAATATTGTTCAATCAGTAATTGAAATTGAAAATAATAATGAATAATTGTTCAATCAGTTCCTGCTGTTTGGATTGAATAGCAGGGTTTTTTTTTTTTTTTGTTTATAAATAAATGAGCCTTAAGAGAGTAGGGGGAAAAATGGACTTAGACCCTGAAACATTTAATAAACAAAAGTTATTTGATCTTATAATGATCCTGTTAGGGCTGTCTGGTTAGCCAAAAAATAAATCTGAATACTCCTAATAAATCTTATGGATGATATATACCTGTTTACTGTTTTATTATTTTTATTGTTAATATTTTTAATTTCTTTTCTGACAGCTTGTCTGGCATTCATTTGTTCGACATTGACAGTGAAAATTACAGCTTTTGAGCATATATCACTTTGAAAATGCAGTGAATTAAAAAAATAAGTGGGATTCTCTGTGCATGCAATGTGAAGTAATCAAAGAGAAAGAAGGATGCTATACATGCTATAAGTAAGTAAATGAATAAATAAACAACATGCAGGAAGACGGTAGATTGGGTACACAAAACCTGACCTGATACTTCTCAGAATGAACTGCTGAAGAAAGGCGCGGTTATTTAATTGATAATATACAGAATTAAACTAAACTAAGCTTTTGTTTTTCATTCCTTTTAAAAAGTACAGCAAAATGTAGTGCAGGTGAACTTATTTCTTTTCATTTAGCTTCATTGTGTTAATTATTGTGTATAATGTCGGCTACCAACTGAAATGTACACTGAGAGTAAAAAGTATATTCTGTCTTAGGCAGCTAAAATTAACATTGCTGACCTTCAGAGGCTACTTAAATTATAATGTTTAATGCAGTTATAATAACAAAAGTAAAATTGGGAATATGCCAGTCATTTTTCCATCACTTTTAGTAATAAATTCCAGCTTTTGTTTGCTGTGATGGATGGTTTACAGATTTATCATAAAATAGCAGCAACTTTATAAACCTTGGGTGATTCAGATTGAGATCAGGAGAAGAACAATACTTTTAGGGTTCTGGAGAAGTATTTAAAAATCTGTTCTTAGTATAACTGTAGAATTGAGTACAACAGTAGTACAGAAAAATGTATCCCAAATTGCTTTGTAACAGGATGTGTTTAAAAAGCAGAAGGCTATCAGCTTTAGTAAATATACTAATAGCTGAATATTCAAAAATAATGAATAGGCAATATGCAGAATAGATGCTGGAAGTGATCTTTAAAATATTTCAATGCATGAAATGTTTATGATAATTAGTCAGACAGCCCTATAATGTATGATAAGTGGCATAGATAACTAGTGATAGCAAAAAGCTAAGCATATCATCTGGTAATTGTATTGTGCAATGGTGCTTTGCCTATGATTTGAAATAAAGTTTTGAAAATGATTTAAAAAAAATATTTACAGATTCTTTAGTTAGAATGCACACTTACGATAAAGTTTCACGTTCATCTTTCCAGAAGCCTGATTCTATCCCATAAGCAATTGGTGATGTGCAGGAATTAATCCTAGAGAACATCTTAGAATGTTGACTTATAAAAGAATGTTTTTCAACAGTAGTTTGATAATAGGAAGATGTGGGATTTGAGGGTTGATAAATCGGGGTACTCCAAGAAAACCAGAAACTCTGCAGAGTCTGTTTCTGTTCCTTGCAGTGAATCAAGGTTTTTGAAGCAGTGATAACACCCTCTATGCCAGCATCTCTTACTTTTGAGCTGCTTTTATTTGATATTGTAGAAGTATTTTACATAG
Organism: Polypterus senegalus; assembly: GCF_016835505.1. Classification (NCBI taxonomy): domain Eukaryota; kingdom Metazoa; phylum Chordata; class Cladistia; order Polypteriformes; family Polypteridae; genus Polypterus; species Polypterus senegalus. Next base: position 250,380,186 of record NC_053156.1, on the reverse strand, counting down.
CAAATGTTTTCTTCCATTTTTAATTGTATTTCTTGTATGCTTGATTTTTTTTTTAATTGTGATTTGTAAGTTTTGCTTTAAATCTTAACATATTTATAAGCTTATAATACATTTAAATTTCTAGGCTGAAAAATCTTATGTAATCAGCATGATGATATTTTTCTACATTTCAAAATTCATAGCTATTATTGTGCTTACTTATTATTTATTGACCAGATATAATGAAGTATGCAATGTCTTTGTCACCACGTGACAAAAATGCTAACAGGGGATCAGAAGACCTTTTCGTGCCAACAAAAGAACATCAGATTCTCAATGGCATAGTAACATGTCACAAGGGAGGGCATATAAACAGCTTGTTCATTTGAGCTCTTCTGTGACAGTAATGGCTTACTGAAATAAATGGTGAAGGGGCATTTCAATTTCTTTAGTAATATCTTGGTTTTGATAGGAATATCAAAAAGTAAAAAACAAGTTGAAGATCTTTTAATTTTTCAGAAAGACAATACTCAGAGGTAAGCTAATATTTAAATTTTAAAAAGGAGGGTTTTCTAATTAAGAATTTTCATAAGTGTTGTGTAATAATTAGAAATAAGGTATACTGAGGTTTGTATGAGATTATTTTTATCACCAGTTAGTTTAAGAAACATTGAATGTTGTGAAAAATGCATGTGGAGGAAGGTATATATCTTGATTTCCTTGGTTCACGACAAAGAGAAATTAGAAACAATTTTCTTTTATGCAATATATATTATGCATTAATGTTTTAAAGGTATAAACAAAAAATAATTGCGATCAGCCGCTGCAGTATCATGAAATCATTGATCAATATCGGCCTTCTATAAATTAGGGATGCTCCTATCAAGTTTTTTTTTTTTTTAATCCTGTTTTGCCTATGTACTGTACACCTGGACAGGACCTGCATTCCAACAATACAACTTCATACATTAAAATTCAATTTATTAGCTCAACAAATTAACAATGACAAGTACATTGCTGAATAGGTTTTCTGATTTTATGATGTTTGTTTAGAATTTCTTTTTTGCTCAGTCTGAATTTATACTTCATACAGAAGCTAACCTTCGCTACTTTTGTAGTGTCATTTATCCATGTTCCATGAATGGAAGTACTGACCACAAAAGACTTTGATCACTATTGCGCTTCAGCATTACACACTGCCTGTGTCTTTTTTGTAGCCTGCAGCTACACATCTGTAAAATTATTTATATAAATTGGATGTTTGTCTTTGCATGTTTTACACAGAGTATAGCAGAGTTAACAAACTCTCCTCATATGAAAGGAAAGGATTAGTAGTTCATGCGGTAGACCACCAACATGTGATGTTTTGCTTGGACTGGAGTGTTCACTTGTTTAGTACAAATTTTGTTTACTACACAAACTGTGAACTCTTTTTTCTGTGTTACTGGATAGAGAATGGCTCCAACTATTAAGGTCAAATTAAACAGTGGTGTTTAGAGCTGCGGTGTCACTTATGATCATGTTTCATAATTGATAGAGTACATCTTGATAATTGTTAATCATTAAAAAAACACCAATATTCATACCAAAGAAATTAATGCAAGAGTAAATTATTCAGAAAAAGATTTATTTATGCATTGTTCATTTAATTCTTTTCTTTACATTTCTGGAAAATGTTTAATGCTCGTGTTTAATGCTCCCGTTTTGTTTAATATCAGGAGCATATCAGTGTACATTGGGAGACATTACTGACATAACCTGTTAACTGTCAGGCTGGCAATATTCTAGGTATATTTATTTTGAATTTTGGCACAGTTAAGGTAAATGTTAAATATCTTCATTAGTTGTGATTTGTAGTATAAAGTAGTATGAATTATGTATTTGTAGTGTGATCTGTATGGGTAATTTATAATCCAAAGTGTTTCTTGGGTTACCATAAACACATGTAACAATTTGCTTACATATCTCCATTATTAAACCATAGCAATTATCTCCTTGGGAAGGCTGTCAGCAGTATGTGGTGCTGCAGTCATTTGTTAGTACCACCCACTTAATTTTTCAGTCTATATCTGTATAGTGACATAATATAATATGTGTAATATAATAAAAAAATTTTGGTGCAATCTAAAAGTCATTTATGAATCTGAGTATATTGACTGTGGCTAAATGGATTTCCAGCTTTGCTGCTTAACAGTATAATACTTTTATCTATGGTTGGTGATATTGCTACTTGATGTTGAGGTTCAGCACGCCTTTGCAGTTAAGCACATTAATTAAAAACCTACATCTTTTTTTATTGCTGGTTTGAGGGACAGATAGTGTATGCAGGAAAGGTATATCCTTGCTAGTGCTACAGTCTGGCTTCACAAGAAGCATACTACTTGGTTGTTGAGGCTGGAAAAGTCTCTCCACACATCCATCAGATTGCCACGACCATGGCTGCCGTGGAGAGGTAGTAGGGAGGCGAGAGTGGGGGTACGCCTCAAGCAGCTTGCTAGTAAGATCAGAATGGAGGTGGTGCATCCTCCCATTTCTCCTGGCTGGGCTCCATAAACTCCCCCATTCTTGGATTTGTACCTGGGGTCTAGTAGGGTGGCCACCCAGCAAACATTCCTCTTTTTTTATAGCTTTAATTTGTGGGAGCCTACTATTGCAGTATATGAGCAGCCAAGTTGCCTACCATTTCCTATCTTCTTCATCCTCCTCCTGCTGTTCAGTATCCCCCCCATGCCATGACAATAGACACTGCCCTCTGCACCTGCTCATCCTCCTGCTGTGGGCCCTATGCTGCTGCTGCCTCCTCTTCCTGGAGTGCCTCTGCCCTGTCAGTCTGCCTACTAGGCATGTAGTTGTCCTCCTCGGCACGCTCTCGCACCTCAAGCAGGCCACCTAGTGTTCTTCTTGTCTAGCAAGAACAGTAGTTGGGAGCACATCATTCCAGCCAGCATTCTTCTGACTGACAAATTTAGCGGCCTGCTCAAAAGGTGCCGCATCTACTGCCAATGGTCTCCAGTAAAATATTCCAGTGGCAGTGCTTGGCCCCTGGTACCCTGCTTCACCAGGCAGTAGTTCACTCCCCTACACTGTTCCTACAGCCGCTCCACGATGTACAGGGTGGAGTCTCACTGCACTGCTGCATCATAAACCAACCTGTGGGGGGCAGATGGTGCTGCTACTGCATTTTTGCAAGTGACAAGCTGGAAGTTGAGTAGCAGCGAAAATGGAACACCAGTGAGCAATGAACACCTAAGAAAAACAAAATCCCAACAGCAGTATTTCATTTAATTTCTTTCTCTCTCTCTCTCGCTCACTCTTATTTCTGATACTAAGTCCCATAGAGTCTGTAATGCAAATGATCAGCATTGTCTACCCAGGGAATGGTCACTTCCAATGTTGGCTGTTACAGCTCTGGGGATGTCATATTGGCCTTGCAAAGCATTATGGGATGCTGGGGAAGAAAAGTACTCCTAAACTGCCTGAATTAACAGTAAATAATTCGATGAACAAGGATGAATGCAAACACAGCAAATTTGTTGCTTTGGCGAAATTCGCTGATTAACACTAATTCACTGGCCTAAAAATACTTGCATTCTGATACCCTTAATCTCTACAGGGTCATTCTGTGGAGATTCACTTAGGTGGTATGGTGGATAGTTATGGAAACAAAAAAGTTACATTTTGTTTATTTTGTATGGTTGAGTGATTGCCAAAAATAATAATAAAAAAAAATTCACTCCTGCTCACCAGCAGCCCATTTCCGTGATGAAAGTCATCACAATTTTTAAGTGTTTGCAAAAGGTCAAATATCTCATGAACTAAAAAGTATATTTTAATAATTCAAAAAGGTTTTTTCATTGTAAAGTAAGGATTTTTTTCACGTATGATCTGTCTGAAATCCCCTTCTTTACTTCATAACACTTCATTAAATTTATATAAGGATATTGATTTTTTTTTTTTTTTAGTATATTTTTTTAAATGGCCCAGAGGTAAACAAAGCTGCTCATCACACTGTACTGTAGACCTTGTTATATGAAAATCATAAAAATTAGAGCTGAAGATTAATTGCTCTTAATGTGTGCAATTAATGCGTTAAAAATTTCTGCAGTTAAAATTTTTAAGGCATCCCCTAAATGCTTTAGTTTAATCCGGTCAATATTACTGAGCTCCATACTTAATGAAGCTGTGGCAAATGAATCAAAGTCTACTAAGTAGTGCTTGATCATTTCCTGGGTTGTTTCTTGATAATGGTCTTCACACACTAGTAAAGTCGCCACTTGTCCCTGGTAATACAGGATCATCCTGTATTGGAACATAAAATACGGCATACCATATTGAATTAGTAAAGTATATGATTTGACCCGTATTTTCATACACATCATTTCACATATACACTGGCTGTTCAAAGTGCAGCGAATAACATGAGAACAATTGAAATCTAATCGGTTATACAAGCAGAGTGAATGAGTTTTGTTTTTGTTCACGCTAACTTTGCAGACAGACAGGCACTCCTTGACATTATGCTGTGTTCAGATTATGCTGTTTTAAAAAAAATGACATCACACAGTATAGTGGAATATCCAGAACAAGACACTATACATAGTGATGTCTGCTAATGCAAGGCTGCCCTTGAAGTGTAAGAGGCTGTTGAGGTATAGGTCTGATCCCTAGATAAAATATCAGTGGGTCAGCCTGTCCATAGTGACAAATACGTTTGCTGTGGAGCGTTTTTGGTTGCCCATGGAGGGATATCTGACCTAAAATGGCATGTTGCAGGTGCTACCCATGTCCGAGGAGCAATAGGGCAGATGACACACATTTTCAATCCAATTAATGTTGCCTATCCAGTAACAGCTGAGGAATTGACTCGTGTGTATATCACAACAACACAACAACAACATTTATTTATATAGCACATTTTCATAGAAAAAGTAGCTCAAAGTGCTTTACATAATGAAGGAAAGAAAAATAAAAGACAAAATAAGAAATTAAAACAAGACAACATTATTTAACATAGAAAAGGAGTAAGGTCCGATGGCCAGGGTGGACAGAAAAAACAGATTAAAAAAAAAAATCTGCAAGAGTTCCAGGCCACGGGACCGCCCAGTCCCCTCTGGGCATTCTACCTAACATAAATGAAATACAGTGATCCCTCGCTATATCACGCTTCGACTTTCGCGGCTTCACTCTATCGCGATTTTTTTCTCATACACGCTTACGTCACTACGCATGCGCTTTCTGAGAACTTTTATCTAAGCCCTACAATGACTCCTTAACGTGCTGCTTTTTCTAAGCCTTCTGACAATAAAACTAAGCGCCGGAGGAAGATGCTTACTATCCAGGAGAAGGTGAAACTCTTGGATATGATTAAAGATGGCAATACCCTACAAAAGCCTCCTCACGCATATGAAAAGACAGCACCAGCAACTGCCTATCAGTACAACAACAACAACAACAACATTTATTTATATAGCACATTTTCATACAAACAGTAGCTCAAAGTGCTTTACATATTAAAGAATAGAAAAATGAAAGACATAATTATAAAAAATAAATCAACATTAACATCGAATAAGAGTAAGGTTCAATGGCCAGGGGGGACAGAAAAACAAAAAAACTCCAGACGGCTGGAGAAAAATAAAATCTGTAGGGATTCCAGACCATGATACCGCCCAGTCCCCTCTGGGCATTCTACCTAACATAAATGAAACAGTCCTCTTTGGATTTAGGGTTCTCACGGAAGGGCTTGATGATGATGATGGTCACGTAGACTTCTTCCTTTTAATCCGTCCATCATTGTTGGAGCATCATGAAGCTTTGAGTAGGTGGAGGTGGCGCAGGCCACCACCACAAAGAAACCGGAAAAAGAAACAGAAAAGAGAGTAGGGGTCAGTACCGATTTTAGAGCCACCATGAATAGTTGTTATGATGAATTGAACATACAGAGTATCAGGATTAAGTTAAATTACGATTAAAATGAAGTTATAAAAGGCCATGTTAAAGTAATGTGTTTTCAGCAGTGTTTTAAAGTGCTCTACTGTATCAGCCTGGCGAATTCCTATTGGCAGGCTATTCCAGATTTTAGGTGCATAACAGCAGAAGGCCGCCTCACCACTTCTTTTAAGTTTTGTTCTTGGAATTCTAAGGAGACACTCATTTGAGGATCTGAGGTTACGATTTGGAATATAAGGTGTCAGACATTCCGATATATAAGATGGGGCGAGATTATTTAAGGCTTTATAAACCATAAGCAGAATTTTAAAGTCAATTCTGAATGACACAGGTAACCAGTGTAGTGACATCAAAACTGGAGTAATGTGTTCTGATTTTCTTTTCCTAGTTAGGATTCTAGCAGCTGCATTCTGCACTAGTTGCAAACGATTTATATCTTTTTTGGGTAGTCCTGAGAGGAGTGCGTTACAGTAATCTAGTCGACTGAAAACAAACGCGTGAACTAATTTCTCAGCATCTTTCAGTGATAAAGAGGTCTAACTTTACTTATGTTTCTTAAGTGAAAAATGCTGTCCTAATGATCTGATTAATATGTGATTTAAAATTCAGATTACAGTCAACAATCACCCCTAAGCTTTTTACCTCCGTCTTGACTTTTAATCCTAATGTATCCAGTTTATTTCTAATAGCCTCATTGTATCCATTATTGCTGATCACTAAAATTTCAGTTTTCTCTTATTTAACTTGAGAAAATTACTATTCATCCATTCTGAGATACTAGTCAGACATTGTGTTAGTGAATCAATAGAATCGGGTCATCAGGTGCTATTGATAAGTACAGCTGTGTGTCATCAGCATAGCTGTGGTAGCTCACGTTGTGCCCTGAGATAATCTGACCTAACGGAAGCATGTAGATTGAGAATAACAGCGGACCCAGGATAGAGCCTTGTGGAACACCATATTGGATATCATGTGTCTTCGAGTTGTAATTCCCACAACTAACAAAATATTTTCTCCCTGTCAGGTAGGATTCAAACCAATTTAAGACACTGCCAGAGAGGCCCACCCATTGACTAAGGCGATTTCTAAGAATGTTGTGATCAATGGTGTCAAATGCAGCACTCAGATCTAAGAGGATGAGAACAGATAAATGGCCTCTGTCTGCATTTACCCGCAAGTCATTTACTACTTTAACGAGTGCAGTTTCTGTGCTGTGATTTGTTCTAAAACCTGACTGAAATTTATCAAGAATAGCATGTTTATTTAGGTGGTCATTTAACTGCATAATGACTGCCTTCTCTAGAACTTTACTTAAGAAGGGCAGGTTAGAGATGGGTCTAAAATTTTCAAGAGCGAGGGGTCAAGATTATGTTTCTTAAGTAGGGGTTTAACTACAGCAGTCTTAAGACAGTCTGGGAAGACCCCAGTATCTAGTGACGAATTTACTATGTCAAGAACATTATCAATTAGCACGCCTGATACTTCTTTGAAAAACCTTGTTGGTATCGGGTCAAGGACGAGGTGGAGGGTTTTAATTGAGATATTATTTTTGTAAATCAGGTAAATCTATCCTAGTGAAAGAGTTTAATTTGTTTATAACAGGATGTTGGGGTTTAGGGGATCCTTAGTGTTGGGGAGATATACTATGTTATTTCTAATATCATTAATTTTTGATTGAAAATACAGCGACAGCCTCACAGGTTTCACTGGAAGCACTTAGGAGGCATTCCTTTGAGCTACCTGGGTTTAGTAGGCGATCAATTGTTGAAAATAAGACTCTAGGATTACTAGCATTGTTATTTATAATATTAGAGAAATAGCAGCGTCTCTCAAGACGGACAGTGTTATTGTATTCTGTTATTTTGACTTTTAATATTTCGTGGTGGATAGTAAGTTTACTCTTCCTCCATTGACGCTCAGCTCTACGGCATGTTCTCTTTAAATCAGACACTCTTTGGGTCTTCCATGGTATACCAATGCTAGAAGATTTTTTCACTGTCTTTTCAGGTGCAACTATGTCAACAGCAGCTCTCACTTTAGAATTAAATCTTTCCACCTTACTATTTACATTGTCCTCGCTATTATAGCTGGCACTATAAACGGACTGATTGCTTAAAATGTTTGTAAGTTTTAAAGCTGCTGCGAATCAAAGAAGCGTTTTTAACAATATGCTTCTCATGAGTGTTTTTATCATTATTTCTATATTAAAAGTAGAAGAAAATGGTCTGATAGACCAATATCAATGATCTGTTTTATATCAACTTTCAGTCCTTTAGTAATCACTAAGTCTAATGTATGACCTGCTTTATGTGTAGGCTGATTTATGAGTTGTCTCAAATCAAAAGAATCCAGGAGGTTCATAAATTCTTTTACTTTTAGATCACACTGATTATCTATATGAAAATTAAAGTCGCCAACTATTAGGAGTGTGTCATAATTAGTAATTAAAATTGACATTAAGTCAGAGAATTCCTCAAAAACGCGCGTTATATTTAGGCGGTCTATACACGGATAGTATTAGAACTTGAGAATCTCCATGAATAACAACGGCGAGATACTCAAAGGACTTGAACTTACCAAAACTGACATCTTTACATTTTAATCGCTCGAGTAAATGTTAGCCAATCCGCCCCTTTCCCTGGCGGTTTGAATGAGTAAAACTGTAATCCGGAGGCAGATTCGATTAAAACTGACGCGCATCTGAATTCAGCCATGTTTCATTTAGTGCAATAAGATCTATTTTTATCACTAATAAGATCGTTGATAAAAACGTTTTGTTAGTTAAAGCTCTGACATTTAATAGTGCCATATTTAATGTTTCGGAGGTGCAGAGATGAGTACTATGTGCGTTATTGTTATTTGGAATAGGAACTAAATTATTATTATTAGCGCTCTGTGTATATTTTTGTTTAATCTGTGATCTGTTTTATAGTTTTAATACATTGTTCCTCTAAAATAGTGATTTTAATTAGATTATTGGAGTTTATGCCGTATTTCCTAGGTTTTCTACGTGCATTGAGATTGCTTATTACAGTATTAATGGTGTGAACTTTAACGGAAGACTCTATTAAACATTCATCATGTCCTGGCACAGCAGTATTATTTCGAAGGGGTTAAGAGCAGAGATAGATAGTCAAGAAAACGAATTACCTTCGATATGTTTTCGGAGAGGACCCGGCCAAACTGTTCGGATGCAGGCCATCACGCTTGAAGAGACGCGCCTTTCCAAAAGAGATTCCAATTGTTGATGAAGCCGACATCCTTCTTCTTGCAGAAACCCTGTAGCCAGTTGTTCAACCCTAGCAGACGACTGTAGTACTCGTTGGATCGTCTGACGAGAGGTAGTGGACCCGAGACGAAGATCTTTGCCGATGGGGTCCTCTCCTTCGTGTCTCTAATCAGAGCTGCGAAGTCAGCCTTCAGGATTTCTGATTGTCGGTGCCTTATATCGCTTACGCCGGCATGCAAGACGATTGATCCAACTGCCCTCTCCTTGTGTTTCTCGTAGACTGCTGGCGACGTTTCATTACATCTCGGACACGAGCACCGGGAAAACAAGAAACAAACGATTTTGCATTAGGGCATGCGACATTAAGGTTTCTAACGATGGAATCACCTACCACTAATACATCACCAGGTGCTGAAGGCGAAATGGGGACGCGTAGAGGGTCAAACCGGTTCTGAGATAAAATGCTCGCCTGTGCCGATGGAGGTGCTCTGGCCTTGAACCCCGCCTGCATAGCTGAAATCCACCGAGGTCAGCAGCGCGCCTCCCTACGAGACGCGGGTGAGGTCGGCACAACGCTGGGTTGATGTTTCACGGTTCCAGATGGCAAGGACGGTTTATCCAACAGCCGGGCCTTCAGATTTCTCAGGTATTTCCGTCGGGACAGGAGTTTCTGAATCTTTTCATCAAGAGCTTGGAGTTCCTCAATTACGATTTCAACGCGAGTTACCCCACTGTCGGCCATTTTCTACTTCGTGCCCTAGGAGAAATGAGAGAGAGAGAGAGAGGTTAGCCTGTATTCAGTTTATCAGTATTCCGCTTATCACCGACTTAAAATGCCTCACCGTGTAGTAAATATCAGGGGAGATGGTGCTTGCTTATTCTCATCTATAGCTTATTTAGTGCATGAAACTCCATCTTTAGCGGTACAGATTCGGGCTGACATTGTACGACTTTGGACAGGCACTTGAGGGGATAAAAACGTAGGTTTTCGGGAGATGTTATCAATGGGCACTTTAATGTTCTCATTCCCTACACTTACATGCCTGATGTACACATGGAGCGCACAAAAATTGAGGATAAAAGTCGGTCGCCTTAAAAGGCGAGTGCGCCTACTAATATGATATTTGTAACGTCTAATATGTCTTATTTTCTCTTATTTTGTCTAATATATTGGGGAATACGAGTGTAATGGTGACTAAAGGGTGTTATTTCATGTCTAGAGTGCTCGAATGTTAAAAAACGTATTTAGAAGGTCGTAAACAGGTTTTCTATACTCTAACTGCGAAAATATTCGATTTATAAATAAAGAATCCTACTTCGTGAAAATTCATTTATCATGGTAGAGTCTGGAGTGGATTAACTGTGATAAACGAGGGTTCACTGTAGTCCTCTTTGTAGGTATGGTTCTTTGTAGTTGTATTCCAGTTAAACACAACCTGAGCTATAACAGTGCTAATCGTGCACAAAAGCTGAGTTATTTTTTTACTTTTACTTTAGTTTTTTTTTGTGAAATTGTTATTGGCTTTGGTATGTTGTCTTGCATAGTTTGAAAGCTGTAATGACATTCAGTTACTCAAATCATCAATAAGGACACAAAAACACATGGAGAAGAAGAATAATTAGGCACACATACATGGAAGTTAGAAAGGTAAAAGAGGGAAAGATGAATATTTTACACGTCTTATTATGTGTACTTAAATCAAAGCTATTGGCTCCTATTTTTTTTTCTTTTGGGAACCACTGGCTCCTTGAGGTGAATTCTTATCTGGAGTGCTATATATGATACTAGCCCCCCCACAAAAATGGTTATTGTGTTCAGCTTAGTCTTAGTTTTTTATCGGTAGATACATAACACTGTTTTAAATATTAATAGCATAAAATTTTTATCATTAATCACAAGTTACACAGTCTACAATATTGGCCCAAAGATACCAGAAGAAACATCTGTTTTACATACCTTATACTTTCTAAAAGTCATGTTGTTTGGACTGCTGAGTGACGAGAGGCAAGATTTGATTCTTAAGAGTTTCATTCATTTGTACTTGATTCAAAAGGTGACAATATCTTGAGGATTTTGCAAGGTAGGGTCCAAGCTGATGATGATGATTCAGTTGATAGCCCAAAAGATGTGACACGACCCAGGAGCACTATAAAAGTTAATGTATAATTTAATTTATGTGGTGTTCTGCGCAAGTCCAATCCACTACATACAGGCAACATCATCTCTTTTATTTTAGGAGTCAGAACAAATGGTATGGATCTCATTCTTTGTCCTTTAAAGTCCTTTAGGATTTTTTTCTTTGTTAGTGGATTTTGTTTTCTGTCGGGATAGGAATAATACAGTGCTTCTCATGTTAAAAGAAAAAACTACTTTCAGGGTTTCATTTTTTTTTAATTATTTCATGTAACAAAGCCGCTATATTATGAATAACAACTTTGTTTACATTATCTCTGCTGCTTAAAAAAAATTCACCAAGTATGTGAAAATCGGTATCTGATCTTCTGTTTATAATGGGACAATAAGTAAATGATATGATTGATGCATGCCAGAACATATGACAAGTGAAAACTAATCCTCATATTATGCTAAGGAAAAACTTGAAAACCACTAACATGTATTAATTGGTTCAGGAGATATTTCACATCATGTAACCACTTTCGAATACTAAAAATTGTAATGAGTACCTTCTCTGAAAAGGGCCAGTAGGGTAGGAGATTTTTTTTTTTTTTTTTTGCTTTATTTCCATGCCTAGCAAACATGGCTCCCTTTTAAAATATGTGACTGGGTAGTAATTGGTGTTTAAATCACTGTGACTTTGGTTCTTACTTTTAGCTGAGCTGACTGGGAAGTACTGTATATACCAGTCAGCCACAACATCATAAAATCACTGACACATGAAGTGGATAATGTTAATTATCTTGTTAAAATGGCCTTTGTCAAAGGGTTGTGATGCATTAGGAAGCAAGCGAACAGTCAAGTCTTGAAGGCTATGCAGTGTGTGTGTGCATCATTTACCTGAGAAAGAGATGTCAGTAGGATGCGCTATGGGAAGAAGGTAAGCTGGCAGATGCAGTGTGATGCTCCGCAATATTTCGCAGGGAAACCGCAGGTCATGGCATTTATGTGCATGTTACTTTGTCACATACTACCTAACTAAAGATTGTTGCAGACAGCTTTCACCCCTACAGTGGCAGTGGACTCTTCAGTAGTATAATGCACTCTGTCACACTGCAAAATTTGTTCAGGAATGATTTGAGGTACATGACAAAGGATTCATGGTGTTAACATGGTCTCCAAATTTGCCAGATTTCAGTCCAATTTATCATGTATGGGATGTGCTGGATAAACAAGTCTGGTTCATGGAGGCCCCACCTTGCAACTTGCAGGACCAAAAGGCTACTAACATCTTGGTCTAAGATACCACAGGACACCTTCAGAGGTCTTTTGGAGTCCATAAAGTTCAGAGCTGTTTTGGTAGCTCAAAGGGGGATATGCACAATATTAGGTATGTGGTTTTAATGTTGGGTCTAGCCGGAGTATGTAGAGCAATGCTATCTCTATCTATAAATTACTTGGGATATTGCTTACCTGGAATTTTGCAGGTTTGGACCTTTTTGGGGTAGCTGATTCAAGTCACTTGTGACATTCTCCCATGTAATTCCCATGAAACTAGCAAACCAACATACCTTTACTGGTGTGAGGAGCTGGGTGCCCTGGATGCCCAGAATGCTGTGATGTGTATTTACATGTACACAAAGATGCAGGAGCATGACAGTATTGCCGTGACATCATTTCCTTAAGGAGCAACACAAATTAACATATTTTCCCTATGGACAGATTAGTCAAAATGTTCAGTAGATTCTAAAATTTTGTGGCAATTTCCCCTAAATCTCCAAATTCTTTGCGTTTCCATGTGTATATCTGAAATCCGCTTTTATGTTTCAATTCCTTAATATGTCTGTCTTCCTTGGCAGACATTCAACCATGTGCTGTTCTCAAGCCCTTCAGCAGACTACCTTCTGTTTGAGCCAAAAATTTGAAGTTTTGACAACCTCAGTCCAGAGCACTCTTTGCTTTTTTGTCTGCTTCACAGCTTGTATGATTTTTGTGTGCAGAGTAGTCATTTTGCTTTATTTCCACCTCAGAGGAACAGATTTCCAGGAAGGCCACTTCTGATGAGTTTTCCACGGTATGTAGATGGCTCTTGCAAATTGTCATTTTTGTCTGGTCTGAGTTGCTTGGATGCTACACATCTCCCAATTTCGAAGGAAAGTAAGCTTGATGCATTTCTTGTTTTATAATACACTCTGCATCTGTGGCAAACTTGCACAGTAGCACTATTTCAAATAAACAGTGCCAAATTATGGATGGTTGTTTTTATTTTATTTCTTTGCATTATTTAATGTTCTCATTTCTTTCTGAAGGCTGCTGCAAACACGAGAAAGAAATCCATTATTTAAAAAATATCAGAGTACTAAAAATGCATTCGGCACAGTTGCCTATATGTTGTTACCTCTAATTCACCAATGCATTTGCACTAAGCAAATGTATTTGTGATTGTTTACAACACCCAGTTGCTGTATAGAGCCATCTGCACCATAGGAAAGCTTGATCACTGACATAGCAGGATTATTAAACATAATGCACTTATTTTTATATTTACTTTTCATGATTAGTATATAGTGGCAGCTGTAATCTTGCTTACAATATGGTTAATTGTGCAGCCCTAATATAATAGTATATAAATATGCTTTATATAGATAAAAAAAAAAAAAATAGTCCCCCATATTCTTCTAGCACAGATGTTAATGCTTGCTTGAATTTATACAATTTTGTGCCCATCTGAGCCATCATGGTTGCTTTTTAACTAATTTATTTTCCTTTTCCCTGAAGAGTTGTGTATTCCACACCCACCATCACACCCCAGAATAGGCACAGGACCACATATGGATGATATTAAAGTAAAAATGCTGATCTGTGCTTGAAACAAACAAGCCATTAATGTCAAATAAACCAATATTTTTTGTACACCTTTTTTAGGATAAAGGGGGTGCAATTTTTAAAAAAAATGTGTTTGCATTATAGTTTAAAGGTGAAGTTGTCAGTCAAGGTTACATAGTGGTAGTCAAAGCTGAGCTACAAAAGTCTAATAGAGGTTTCATCAATAATGGGGGAACAAAAGCAGATCTTTTGCCAGGAATACTCTATTCACTGCTCTCTGCAGTAATCGGAATATTGCTGCCGAGCACCTTTTGCAATAGCTGTGTGTTCCTTTCACTAAGCAAATGAATAGAGGACCATTCCTACCTGGAAAGGTGGCAAGGCTGTGATTCCTGTGATAGAGAGAGAGTTACTTTATTAATCCCAAGGGGAAATTCACATACTCCAGCAGCAGCATACTGATAAAGAACAATATTAAAGAGTGATAACAATGGAAGTATAACAGACCGGCAATAATTTTGTATAATAACGTTTACCCCATCCCTCCCCCACTCCCGCCCCCCCGGGTGGAATTGAAGAGTCGCATGGTGTGGGGGAGGAATGATCTCCTCAGTCTGTCAGTGGAGCAGGACGGTGACAGCAGTCTGTTGCTGAAGCTCCTCCTCAGTCTGGAGATGATCCTGTTCAGTGGATGCAGTGGATTCTCCATGATTGACGGGAGCCTGCTCAGCGCCTGTCGCTCTGCCACGTTTGTCAAACTGTCCAGCTCTGTGCCTACAATAGAGCCTGCCTTCCTCACCAGTTTGTCCAGGCATAGAGCCTGCCTTCCTCACCAGTTTGTGCAGGGTCTTAGTGTGATAAAGAAGTATGTAGAGGAAACACTTTTTTTAGTGGTTTAGAAGCTTTGTGCTGTTTAGCAAAAACTGTTGTCACAATTGTTAGTACTGTTACTGCACAGCTCTAGAGCCATGTTCTTGAATCTACTAATTTTAATCCTTTTTGTTAAATGAATAGAGATGATAACATACGGTTAAGAGTGCAGATTTCATCTATTTTGCTTTGGCAAATAAACATTTTTATCTTATATTATGGCTATGAATTTTTGCTCAATATATTAATATGTACCCACCCTTGTATGCACATTATGTGGGCAAGTGATTCCTAAAGATTATAAGAAGCGTATATACAGTACCTATAAAAAAAAACTGCAGCAGCATGACGTCATGACATTCCTTGACCAGCAGTGCAGGAGCATCCAGTCGGTTGGATGAGCACCCATGAAGCTTTCTGGCTGTGGTGTTTCTGCATCTTTAAAAAGTACCAAATCCAAGCCCCTTATTTGATTGAAGAGCACTTTAATCTATTTCTCTGCCGTGGTGGTATTAACAATTGACTGTTAGTTAATTAATTCACTAGCCTATGCAGAAATACTGAAAACTGCAACCATGTTTTATTAATCATCCTTGCATAATTCATGAACAATCATTGTATGGAAAGATTTAAAATATGAAAAATGTTATAGATTTTGAAATGGATTTTTATACTTAATTTGGGCATAAAAAATGGATGCCTCCTACAACTCTTAAATTTTCTAAAAAAAAAAAAAAAAGAGAATACAATTCTCACTGTGCCAAGTGATTTTCAAATGAAATCTAGAGCAGCTACTGAGATGAAGCTTTTATCTGGGAGCTACTGTTAGATAAGAAGTATCACAACATAACAAGATGCCTTATTAAATGGTTTGCCTTTTTGGGATCAACCTATTTGTGCGAGTCTGAGTTCTCACACCTTAAAATAGTCAAACTGGCAGCTGATATTTTTTAATTCTGTAAACAATTTAGGCCTAAACAGAAACTGGTTATTTTAGAATTTAATTGTTATAAACCCTTTGAAGTTAAATAAATTTTTTGATCTCATGATACAATATCAATATCATTAGTATAGTGGTCTCAATTTGAGGTCAAATTACCCACCCCTAAATTTGAGAAGATAGCAAATAATAATAGGGGAGAAATGGAATGCCCACTGAAAGCATCCTCGGCTACCAAATGCCATATGTTCTGTAGAAGTTTAATCATCTTTGAGTGATAACTGCATATTGAATTGCGTATTGCACTATCCTATCTTATAGCCCTCCAGATTGGTTGGGGATGTTATAGATAATGTAGAAAATAATGCATCTATGTATATCTGCTCAACTATAGTGCCATAGATTTGTTTGTATGTTAATATTGCAAAAATACCAAGGTTGGTGGTAATTGAATAATCATAATTAGATAAGATTTGCAGAGAATAGTTCTCCCTGTGAAGCTGAACAAAATTGGTACTAGGCCATTTTTACAGAGCTATAATGAATTGTCTCCTCACACCATTCAAATCACTGGTAAGTTTGGTACAGCAGCTACTGCTTCTAGAGAAAAGTGTTACATTACATCTCCTGTGTGGACAATGTTATCCTCTGCCAAGTTCTGTGAATTGAATATATTCATAGCTCTAGAGCAAAGAAACAAACAGAAAAAATTGCTGCTCATCACTACCACTTAGTTCACCATCTTTGTGTTTGTGTGCTTTTTTTTTTTTAAATTGTCATCTGGGAAGTCCTTCTGGTTTCTCAGATTCAAATCCACTCTTCATCCACTCTCTAAATAACTTGTTTCTTAGAGCTGTTACATTGCTTAATCTGCTCTCCTCATTGGAGACTGTTGTTATGACATCATATAATGCATAGAATAGTATCAATATTGTACAATCAAGGGGCAGTATCTCACATGTTCTTTATCCAAATGCATCTTCGATATGAACAGTGTGCTACAGGTTTGTGCAGTAAATGTTAATTCTTTATGAAATTGTATTGTGTTGTATTTATGTGGCGTACAAGTTGTTAAATATTCTTTGACCATACTCTGTGTTTTCACTGACCACACAAAAACAAATGTTTTGTACATTTTAGTACTTGGCGCAAAGTAAAGCTGAAGCTATTTTTAATTTTGACATCCATAGAGACTAAAAGACCTGCACAAAATAATTGTAAAGAATTATTGTAAATGGAAATAAACCTAAGGCAAAGTAAAAAGTACCAAGTGCAAACAACAACATGAATATCCAATATATAACCAACAGAGTGTAACAATTAGTTCATAAGTTAATCAAATAAGGTTATCGGAAATCCTCTCTAGCCTTTGTAAAACCATTTCAAGAAATGTAAACTGTTTCAAAGATGACTAAGTGGTGAAAGTTGCTTGAGTAACTTCTAAAGCAAGCTAACATCAGCAGAAAAAAATGTGTAGTGTTTTATAGTTTGTGGACTTAATGAATAAATTGCTTTCTTGATTTGTATATAAAATTTCAGATTAATAGCTGAATTGTCTATCTTTCCTCATTAGGACATTTCATAAATTTACTACATTTGATACAACTTAGAAAAGCTAAACCTATATTTGAAATAAAAAAGCCTAACTTTGCATGTTCAAAAAAAACAAAAACTGCATATTTCATGCATTTTTCAGGCCTAGTTCAGTCAGTTTATTGCAAGACACATGCACATATGGCATAAACGATTCAGTTTGATATACAGTATATGGTTGTTTTGGGTTGAACCTTTTAAAATAGTCTTGCCTGTTCTATATATGTTTTGCTGGATTCAAGTATCTTACTCTTTTCTACGAGTTTGTCTCTAAGACTGTTTGTTTATTTTGAGTTAATGTAATATGTATGTGTTATTCAGATTCTTTGTTTTTAGCACATATAGAATGTGAGAATTTCCCAGGAGATACTGGTAGATATCTTGTTTTGGTAGATGCAAGACATCTTGGCTGAAAATTAGTAGCACTGGAAAACTGAGATTTTACCATAAAAATTGGTGTTTGTTGAAAAAGAATGATCATTAAAATGAATATCCTGCATTAAATGACACATGTATTTAGAGATGTGGCTATTTGTCAGCAAAAAAATGCATTTTAATCCCCAGTGGTGCACACACAAACCTAATCCAACAGAATCAATTTTTCATTTTCACTTCTTACTGAATCGAAAAATAGACTTAAATGTCATTGCTGTAAAAAGGGTGCAGAAACTTGGCAAAAGATAAACCAATTTTATTTTGACATTAAACTGCAGTGCCCAGTGGATCGTGCCCTAATCCAGTACACATCCACTCATACCCAGTTGTGATTCATGCACTGAGCATAACTTTCAAGTTTGCATGGCTCCATATGTTTATAAAAAAATAAATAAAATAAAAATAACCCTAAAATATAACACACTACGAAGAGAGAGGCCAGACAATTCAAGTGAATAATCTTACCAACAACTGATTTTTTTTTTTTTGTAGTGTTGAGTGATGGTTGTACTTATGTAGTATGAAAGAGCCTCTGTATTTGTTTAACCAACTCCCAGAAATCATAGAATCTTGTATATATGTTTTCTTTTCAATGAAACTTTTTAGTTAGTAATATAATGTTCATATTAGAGTCCCACTGATCAATCATGTGGCAGATCTGATTGGCCGATAATGGGGCTCAATAACTTAACTGGCATTGACAGAAGTGACACTGATCAGGCATGAGCATTTTGAGTGATGTAGTTCTTCAAAATGCACAGAATTCGGTACCCTGTGATCGGTCAGGGTCTACTTTCTATACTTGCATTTCAGAATTAGCAGCATGTCCCATTGGGCACAGCTGATAATGTTCCATTGGAGTTGCTTTGTCTGTGAACATTTTCAGCAAGTATCCTTCTGTAATGTTTTTAAAAAAATAATAAAGGAGAATAATTTGATAGTTTAGAAAACATTAGGGCAGCTTTATTATGGCAAAAATAGTAGTCACAATTATTTTGGTCAATGTTGAGATCATGATTACTTACCATGATTAGTTTGGACATGTCATGCATCTATTGGGTTTGGAATTCTTAACAGTGGATTTCCTTGAACTCTATTTATAAATCAATTGAGAAACATGATATAAATTAGGTAAATATTTGCAGTGATACGAGTTTGGGAACCCCTCTTAATTCTTTGGATTTTTGTTTATCATTGGCTGAGCTTTAAAAGTAGCAACTTCCATTTAATATATGACATGCCTTATGGAAACAGTAGTATTTCAGCAGTGACATTAAATTTATTGGATTAACAGAAAATATGCAATATGCATCATAACAAAATTAGACAGGTGCATAAATTTGGGCACCTCAACAGAGATATTACATCAATACTTAGTTGAGCTTCCTTTTGAAAATATAACCGCCTCTAGACGCCTCCTATAGCCTTTGATGAGTGTTTAGATTCTGGATGGAGGTATTCCATACAAAATCTCTCCAGTTAAATTTGATAGCTGCTGAGCATGGACAGCCTGCTTCAAATCATCCCATAGATTTTTTGATGATATTCAAGTCAGGGGACTGTGATAGTCATTGCAGAACATTGTACTTCTCCCTCTGCATGAATGCATTTGTAGATTTCAAACTGTGTTTTGGGTCATTGTCTTGTTGGAATATCCAACCCCTGCCTAACTTCAACTTTATGACTGATGCTTGAACATTATCCTGAAGAATTTGTTGATATTGGGTTGAATTCATCCGACCCTCGACTTAAACAAGGGCCCCAGTCCCTGAACTAGCCACATAGCCCCACAGCATGATGGAACCTCCACCAAATTTGACAGTAGGTAGCAGGTGTTTTTCTTGGAATGCGGTGTTCTTTTTCCGCCATGCAAGTGCTTTTTGTTATGACCAAATAACTCAATTTATGTCTCATCAGTCCAAAGCACTTTGTTCCAAAATAAATCTGGCTTGTCTAAATGAGCATTTGCATACAAGCGACTCTGTTTGTGGCGTGAGTGCAGAAAGGGCTTCTTTCTCATCACCCTGCCATACAGATGTTTGTGCAAATTGCGCTGAATTGTAGAAGCTTGCTTGAGCTTGCTTATTACAGTATTAATGCTGTGGACTTGAACGGAAGATTCTATTAAACACTTATCATGTCCTAGCACAGCAGTATCATTTCGGAAAGGGTTAAGAGCAGAGATAGTCAAGAAAAACGAATTACCTTCGATATGTTTTCGGAGAGGACCCGGGCACCGAAACTGTTCGGATACAGGCCATCACGCTTGAAGAGACGCGGCCTTTCCAAAAAGAGATTCCAATTGTTGATGAAACCGACATCCTTCTTCTTGCAGTTACCCTGTAGCCAGTTGTTCAATCCTAGCAAATGACTGTAGTACTCGTTAGATCGTCTGACGAGAGGTAGTGGACCCGAAACGAAGATCTTTGCCGATGGTGTCCTCTCCTTCGTGTCTTTAATCAAAGCTGCGAAATCAGCCTTCAGGATTTCTGATTGTCGGTGCCTTATATCGTTTACGCCGGCATGCAAGACGATTGCCCCAACTGCCGTCTCCTTGTGTTTCTCGTAGACTGCTGGCGCACGTTTCATTACATCTCGGACACGAGCACCAGGAAAACAAGAAACGAATGATTTTGCATTAGGGCATGCGACATTAAGGTTTCTAACGATGGAATCACCTACCACTATTACATCACCAGGGGCTGAAGGCGAACTGGGGACGCGGAGAGGGTCAAACCGGTTCTGAGAAAGGATGCTCGCCTGTGCCGATGGAGGTGCTGTGGCCTTGAACCCCCGCCTGCATAGCTGAAATCCACCGAGGTCATCAGCGGCGTCGCTCCTACGAGACGCGGGGGTGAGGTCGGCACAATGCGGGGTTGATGTTTCGCCGATTCCAGATAGCGAGGACGGTTTATCCAGCAGCCGGGCCTTCAAATTCCTAAGGTATCTTCGTCGGGACAGGAGTTTCTTTATCTGTTCGTCGAGTGCCTGGAGTTATTCAACTACAATTTCAACGCGAGTTACCCCACTGTCGGCCATTTTCTGCTTCGTGCCCTAGGATATATATACACTAGCAGAATACCCACGCTTCGCAGCGGAGAAGTAGTGTGTTAAAGAAGTTATGAAAAAGAAAAGCAAACATTATAAAAATAACGAAAGATGATTGTTAATGTAATTGTTTTGTCATTGTCATGAGTGTTGCTGGCTTGCACATATATATATATATATATATATATATATATATATATATATATATATACTAGCAAAATACCAGCTCAGCTGGAGAAGTAGTGTGTTAAAGAAGCAATGAAAAGAAAAGGAAACATTTTGAAAATAACGTAACATGATTGTCAATGTAATTGTTTTGTCACTGTTGTGAGTGATGAGTGTTGTTGTCATATATATATATTTACACACACACACATAAACATATATATATACATATCTATACATATACACATATATACATACATATATATATCTACATATATACACATACATATACATACACACATACATACATACACACACATATATACACACAAATACATATATATATATATACATACACACACATATATAAATATATATATACATATACATACATATCTACATATATACACACACAGCTATTTCGTATCAGTGCAATACGCTGCTTGTTAAAATGGATAACTCCGCTCTTACGTGCAAGTCTGCGTGGATATTATGAACTATCGTATTTGTTCAAGTTCTATTTAAATTTTAAATAGAAGGAACTTTTATTTAGTCGACAGAAATATCTTTGGTAGGAATGGTAAAAACAGACAGGAATATTATTCCTGAATAAATCAACTCAAACCTTAAACAACTTATAATATTTTGCTCTCCATAAAAATATATCCTGTCTAAATTATACAAGTTAGAAATAAAGTAAACATTAAAAGAACAAACATTCAAATTTCTTTACTCTTATGTAATTTTATATAAAAATAAACTTAGATTTTAAATATCCCAAAAGATTTTGCTCTCCATAAAAATATATCCTGTCAAAATTATACAAATTCAAATATGAACATGCTGCATAACAAAACCTGGAAATATAAATAAAATGTGTTCCTTTCAGCAATAACAAATCAAATCATTCAGTTGTCTTTGCTCATATGTCATTTTAGAGCTGGACGCCTGGCATCTTTTTGGCCACAGGTTCGTTTCTGTTTGCTGTGAGGTTCTGTGTTGTGGAGATTCTCAGGATGGATTGCAGGTGCTCATCAGTGAGGCGACTCCTGTGTGCTGTTTTGTTAGTCTTTATCACTGAGAACAGCTTCTCACACAGATATGTGCTACCAAACATGCACAAGGTTCGAGCCGCATGTAGACGGACTTTTTTTGTTCTTCAAAGTCACCAAAGCGCCGTGCAAACTCAGTGCGCTCAGTTTATCAGCAAAGTGCGTATTTGGGAACACCGTAGTGACGACTTGGTTTAACATTACTTGGCAACAGGGAAAGTGGGGCAAGGTGCACTGGTGCATTTGTGTCTCTCATAAAAGCAGCTTCACTTGAAATCACTTTGTGATTGTGCACGGTAAAACGTCCGCTGAAGTGTCAGATTCTTATTTAATTATTCTGCTTTCTGTATCTTCTGCATTGCATTCAGGTTACCCTGATGTTTTGTCTCATAGTGCCGTCTTAGATTAAATTCTGTAATTACAGCCACATTAGCTCCACAAATGAGACACACGGGTTCAGTAAACATATACTCAGCCTCCCATCGCTTTTTAAAGGCTCTATTTTCAGAATGAACTTTTCTCTCAGCATCGCGTGAGCTAGCTTCGCAATAAGTGTTCGGCAAGGCAGCTGAAGCGCTGCATTATGGGATCTGTAGTTTATTGTGTTACCAGCGCTTCATATACCTGGGCCATTAATAACAATAATACAGTATATAAAATGATCTCGGGCGGATATAATTACACGCCGTGCCGGATGTGGCCCGTGGTCCTTGAGTTTGACACATATGGACTAAATAGAACTTGAAAAGATATATTTTTTCAAATGTGATCGCGCAATTCAGATAGAGTTGACGCCAGCACTACAGCCTGCATCCTCCCCTCGCTGTTACTTTTTTACCGTTCATCTAATGAATACACTGAGTATGGCTTTACCAAAACAATCATTGATGGCGAATAAAGTATCCATTATTCGAGTATGTAGATCGGAATATATATATACATATATATATACCCGCGTATCGCAGCGAGAAGTAGTGTGTTAAAAAGCTAGAAAAGAAAAGGGAACATTTTAAAAATAACGTAACATGACTGTCAATATACAGTATTTGTTTTGTGAGTGTTACTGAGTGTTGCTGTCATCAAGGATTTGATTATCATTATTTCTTTCAATCAGGCTCGTATTTGTAGGATGTGTTGTGTTCAAGTTACATTCCGTGTTTGTCAATCGTTGTAAAGATGACAGGTTTCATTCATCGATTCGTTTCTTACTGCATCAATAAACAGCTCGTCTTCTTCTTTATCTGAGACCTGACACACTGCATGCACGGTTTTTTTACACTGTCTTCCTTTAGCGGGACATTGACTTTTTCCACCGTGTGCTTTGTTTCCGCAGTAGCTGGATTTATGAATATGCTTATCAGGCGCTTCATATTTTTGCTGCCTTTTCAATTGTGTAATTCGGTTTTTGTTCAGCGCTCTTTGGAACTGTTGCTTTTTATCTGTGCACTGCGTCAGTTCACGTGAGCTGCTCGGTGTACATGCATCGAAGGTTCCCAGCTGTGCTGGTGCCATCTCGTGCTATGTCCATGGCTGTATTTAATGTTACCTTAGTCCTGGCACTTAAAACTTTCTCTCGCAGTTTCGCTGAGTTTGTGTCAAACACCACCCTGACCATCTCATCTTCCTCTGCATAAGCACAGTCCTTAACCCGTGAATATTTAGTGGAGTTTGCTATTGGATTGCCGCTGACGGACGGCCTTATATGGGCAGGCACTAAATTACAAACGCCAGCGGCAGCCTGTCTATGAACTTAATTTAAAGTGTAGGTTTACATCGTGCTTTGTTTCCGAAGTAGCAGAACTCATGAATATGGTTGTATATGTCACTTTCGCTTCGCTTCTTATTGTTTCGCTGCCTTCTCAATTATATAATGCATGTTTTCTTCAGCGCTTTTGAGGTCTTCCTGGTTTTCTATGTACTGCGTGATTACGTGGGAGGCGTGATGATGTCACACTGAAACTCCGCCCACGGCGTTGAAGCTCATCTCCATTACAGTAAATGGAGAAAACTGCTTCCAGTTATGACCATTACGCGTAGAATTTCGATATAAAACCTGCCCAACTTTTGTAAGGAAGCTGTAAGGAATGAACCTGCCAAATTTCAGCCTTCCACCCACATGGGAAGTTGGAGAATTAGTGATGAGTGAGTGAGTGAGTGAGTCAGTGAGTGAGTGAGTGAGTGAGGGCTTTGCCTTTTATTAGTATAGATATATATATATATATATATATATATATATATATATATATATATATATATATATATATATATATATATATATATATATATATATATATATATATATATATATATTTATTTTAATTTAATATAAAATTAAGGTTCACGCCGTGCTTTGTTTCCGCAGTAGCTGTACTTATGAATATGCTTGTATGCATCATTTGCTTCATAATGATTTTCTGCCTTCTCAATTGTAAAATGGCGTTTGTGCTCATGCTGTTTGGAGTTCTTCCTTGTTCTCTCACGTACTTACGTAGGAGGCGTGATGATGTCACACGAAACTCCGCCCCCCACGGCCATCTCCAACTCAACTCCATTACATTACACTGTGTGCACAATTATTAGGCAAGTGAGTATTTTGACCATATCATCATTTTTAATGCGTATATTCCAACTCCAAGCTGTATTAACTTGAATGCTTATTGGATTTAGGCACGTCAGGTGATGTGTATTTGTGTAATGAGGGAGGGTGTGGCCTAAGGAGATCAACACCCTATATCAAGGTGTGCAGAATTATTAGGCAGCTAGTTTTCCTCAGGCAAAATGGGCCAAAAAGAGATTTAACTGACTCTAAAAAGTCAAAAATTGTAAAAAGTCTTTCAGAGCGATGCAGCACTTTTGGAATTGCTAAGATATTGGTGTGTGATCACAGAACCATCAAACATTTTGTTGCAAATAGTCAACAGGGTCTAAGAAGCGTGTTGAGAACAAAAGGCATAAATTAGCTGCCAAAGATTTGAGAAGAATCAAGCGTGAAGCTACCAGGAACCCATTATCCTCCAGTACTTTCATATTCCAGAGCTGCAACCTACCTGGAGTGCCCAGAAGTACAAGGTGTTCAGTGCTCAAAGACATGGCCAAGGTAAGGAGGGCTAAAACCCAACCACCACTGAACAAGAAACATAAGTTGAAACGTCAAAACTGGGCCAAGAAATATCTGAAGACAGATTTTTCAAAGGTTTTATGGACCGATGAGATGAGAGTGACTCTTGATGGACCAGATGATGGACCTGTGGGTCAGTAATGGGCACAGAGCTCCACTCCAACGTGGAGGTGGGGTACTGGTATGAGCTGGTATTTTTTAGATGAGCTAGTTGGACCTTTTTGCATTGAAGATGAACTCAAAATCAACTCCCAAACCTACTGCCAGTTTTTCGAAGACATTTTCTTCAAACAGTGATACAGGAAAAAGACCATGATTTTTATGCAGGCCAATGCTCCATCACTTATATCGAAGTTCTCCACTGCGTGGCCAGCCAGTAAAGGCCTTAAAGATGAAGGAATAATGACATGGCCTCCCTTCCTCATCTGACCTAAACCCTATCGAGAACTTGTGGGCACTTCTTAAACGCTAGATTTACGGGGAGAAAAACAATACACCTCTCTGAAGAGTGTCTGGAAGGCTGTAGTCACTGCTCCACAAAAAGCTGATAGTCAACAGATCAAGAAACTGACAGACTCCATGAATGGAAAGGCTTATGACTGTTATTGGAAAGAAGGGTGGCTATATTGGTCATTGATTGATTGATTTTTTTTTTTGAAATGTTTATTTGTAAATTTTGAGGTGTGTGTTTATTATTCTCACTATAACAGATGAAAATAAACAAGTGAGATGGGAAAATTTTCATTTTCCTTTAGTTGCATAATAAATCTGCACACTAATAGTTGCCTAATAATTGTGCGCACATATGTATTCCCCTGATGATGTTCACACTCACATTTCCGTTGTGAAACATTCAGGTTTCAGGTTTATTAACATTTTGGATTGACTGATAGCACTGTGTTTGTTCCATATTAAAATTAATCCTCAAAAATACAACTTGCCTAATAATTCTGCACTCCCTGTATATGGAGAAAAATAGCTTCCAGTTATGACCCTTGCGCGTAGAATTTCGAAATGAAACCTGCCCAACTTTTGTAAGTAAGCTGTAAGGAATAAGCCTGCCAAATTTCAGCCTTCTACCTACACGGGAAGTTGGAGAATTAGTGATGAGTCAGTGAGTGAGTGAGGGCTTTGCCTTTTATTAGTATAGATATGTATATGTGTATATATATGTATATATATATATATGTATATATGTATATGTATGTATATATGTGTGTGTGTGTGTGTGTATGTGTATGTATATATATATATATATATATATACACACACTAATAAAAGGCAAAGCCCTCACTCATCACTAATTCTCCAACTTCCTGTGTGGGTGGAAGGCTGAAATTTGGCAGGTTCATTCCTTACAGCTTCCTTACAAAAGTTGGGCAGGTTTTATATCGAAATTCTACGCGTAATGGTCATAACTGGAAGCAGTTTTCTCCATTTACTGTAATGGAGATGAGCTTCAACGCGTGGTGGCGGAGTTTAGTGTGACATCATCACGCCTCCCACGTAATCACGCAGTACATAGAAAACCAGGAAGACCTCAAAAAGCGCTCAAGAAAACATGCATTATATAATTGAGAAGGCAGCGAAACAATAAGAAGCGGCGAGTGACATATACAACCATATTCATGAGTTCTGCTACTTCGGAAACAAAGCACGATGTAAACCTACACTTTAAATTAAGTTCATAGACAGGCTGCCGCTGGCGTTTGTAATTTAGTGCCTGCCCATATAAGGCCGTCCGTCAGCGGCAATCAATAGCAAACTCCCACTAAATATTCACGGGTGAAGGACTGTGCTTATGCAGAGGAAGATGAGATGGTCAGGGTGGTGTTTGACACAAACTCAGCGAAACTGCGAGAGAAAGTTTTAAGTGCCAGGACTAAGGTAACATTAAATACAGCCATGGACATAGCACGAGATGGCACCAGCACAGCTGGGAACCTTCGATGCATGTACACCGAGTGGCTCACGTGAACTGGCGCAGTGCACAGATAAAAGCAACAGTTCCAAAGGCTGAACAAAACCGAATTACACAATTGAAAAGGCAGCAAAAAATATGAAGCGTCTGATAAGCATATTCATAAATCCAGCTACTGTGGAAACAAAGCACACGGTGGAAAAAGTCAATGTCCCGCTAAAGGAAGACAGTGTAAAAAAACCCGTGCATGCAGTGTGTCAGGTCTCAGATAAAGAAGAAGGCGAGCTGTTTATTGATGCAGTAAGAAACGAATCGATGAATGAAACCTGTCATCTTTACAACGATTGACAAACACGGAATGTAACTTGAACACAACACATCCTACAAATACGAACCTGATTGAAAGAAATAATGATAATCAAATCCTTGATGACAGCAACACTCAGTAACACTCACAAAACAAATACTGTATATTGACAGTCATATTACGTTATTTTTAAAATGTTCCCTTTTCTTTTTCTAGCTTTTTTAACACACTACTTCTCCGCTGCGATACGCGGGTATATATATATGTATATATATATATATCCCGATCTACATACTCGAATAATGGATACTTTATTCGCCATCAATGATTGTTTTGGTAAAGCCATACTCAGTGTATTCATTAGATGAACGCTGTAATTATATCCGGCCCAGCGAGATCATTTTATATACTGTATTATTGTTATTAAAGCCGGGTATATGAAGCGCTGGTATATGTATGGATATTGAATATATAGATGTATATATGTGTATAGTATAGATATGTTATATATGTACGTTTGAATGGCGTGTAATATATCCGGCCAGCAGGATCATTTTATATACTGTATTATTGTTGTATGTATGTGTGTAATGAATATTAATGTATGTGAATATGTATATATATATGATATGATAAGATATAATTGAATACATTATATATATATATGAATGATTGATAGAATATATATAATATATCCATTACACAATAAACTACAGATCCCATAATGTTTAAAAAAGTAAGAGCGAGGGGAGGATGACTTATTGAGGCATGCAGGCTGAAAAGCGCACAACTCCTATCTGAATTGCGATCACATTTGAAAAAATATATCTTTTCAAGTTCTATTTAGTCCATATGTGTCAAACTCAAGGGTCATGGGCCACATCCGCCCGGCGTAATTATATCCGCCCGCGTAGATCATTTTATATACTGTATTATTGTTATTAAAGCCCGGGTATATGAAGCGCTGGTAACACAATAAACTACAGATCCGATAATGCAGCGCCAGCTATTGCCGAACACTTATCGCAAGTAAAGTCTACCTTATGATTGCTGCAAGTTATTGCGGGCTCACACGATGCTGAAGAGAAAAGTTGATTCTGAAAATAGAGCCTTTAAAACCGATGGGATGCTGAGTATATGTTTACTGAACCCGTGTGTCTCATTTGTGGAGCTAATGTGGCTGTAATTACAGAATTTAATCTAAGATGGCACTATGAGACAAAACATCAGGGTAACCTGAATGCAATCAGAAGATACAGAAAGCAGATAATTAAATAAGAATCTGACACTTCAGCGGACGTTTTAACCCGTGCACAATCACAAAGTGATTTCAAGTGAAGCTGCTTTTATGGGAGACACAAATGCACCAGTTCACCTTGCCCCACTTTCCTGTTGCCAAGTAATGTTAAACCAAGTCGTCACTACGGTGTTCCCAAATCGCACTTTGCTGATAAACTGAGCACACTGGACTGAGTTTGCACGGCTTTGGTGACTTTGAAGAACAAAAAGTCCGTCTACATGCTCTCGAACCTTGTGCATGTTTGGTAGCACATATCTGTGTGAGAAGCTCTTCTCAGTGATAAAGACTAACAAAACAGCACACAGGAGTCGCCTCACTGATGAGCACCTGCAATCCATCCATCTCCACAACACAGAACCTCACAGCAAACAGAAACGAACCTGTGGCCAAAAAAGATGCCAGGCGTCCAGCTCTAAAATGACATATGAGCAAAGACAACTGAATGATTTGATTTGTTATTGCTGAAAGGAACACATTTTATTTATATTTCCAGGTTTTGTTATGCAGCATGTTCATATTTGAATTTGTATAATTTTGACAGGATATATTTTTATGGAGAGCAAAATCTTTTGGGATATTTAAAATCTAAGTTTATTTTTATATAAAATTACATAAGAGTAAAGAAATTTGAATGTTTGTTCTTTTAACGTTTACTTTATTTCTAACTTGTATAATTTAGACAGGATATATTTTTATGGAGAGCAAAATATTATAAGTTGTTTAAGGTTTGAGTTGATTTATTCACGAATAATATTCCTGTCTGTTTTTACCATTCCTACCAAAGATATTTCTGTCGACTAAATAAAAATTCCTTCTATTTAAAATTTAAATAGAACTTGAACAAATCTGATAGTTCATAATATCCACGCAGACTTGCGTAAGAGCGGAGTCATCCGTTTTAACAAGCGTATTGCACTGATCTGAAATAGCTGTGTGTGTATATATGTAGATATGTATGTATATGTATATATATGTTTATATATGTGTGTGTGTATGTATGTGTATATATATATATATATGTATTTGTGTGTATATATGTGTGTGCATGTATTTGTGTGTGTGTATATGTATGTGTATATATGTAGATATATATATGTATGTATATATGTGTATATGTATAGATATGTATATATATATATGTTTATGTGTGTGTGTGTAAATATATATATATATATATATATATATATATATATATATATATATATATATATATATATATATATATATATATATATATATATATATATACAACAACACTCATCACTCACAACAGTGACAAAACAATTACATTGACAATCATGTTACGTTATTTTCAAAATGTTTCCTTTTCTTTTCATTGCTTCTTTAACACACTACTTCTCCGCTGCGAAGCCTGCAGGTATTTTGATAGTATATATATATATATGTGTATATATGTATATAT
>NC_053156.1:250322415-250344915 GCF_016835505.1 Polypterus senegalus | reverse complement strand
TTCTTGGATCCTTCATGGCATTCTCTTCAGGAAATAAACATGATCAGAAAAAAAAAACAGTAAGACACAGGAAGACTCTTGTTGTTTATGCAACTTTTGATCAGAAATAAAAAAAAAAGTTTTTATTTCACTAATTATATACACCTACATAAGACAATTATCAAACATTTATTAATAAATAATAAACACTCACTTATTCTAAACTCATCTGGGTTCACAGACATTAACATAATAGTATTTGACTAATCAAATATTTTTTAACTTTTAAATGTATCTAATTTGATAGATTAGCAGAATAAAAATGATGATTATTATACTGTAGACATATGACTCATTGTCATTATAATGTGTCTTTATAATCAGGGGTGCACATAACTTTTTGAGTGTGTTCCTCAGGTGAGTAGCAGGAGCTGGTGTTTGGTACGCACTCCGCAGCGAGGTCTTAATAAGTACAGATCGCTCCCTTAAGGTTTTGTGGTTTTTATCGTCATTGTGCAACTTGACGAAACACAAGGTTGCGTCTTGTGCGTAATATGCATTAAACAAATGTATTGCGTTTCATTAAAAATGGTATGAAAGAATCAGTTGTTCTTTTGTGATAAAACCGAAATAAAATAAAATAAAATGCTATTTGAGTACGTATCTAATATCACATGAGTGCGTGGCGCTTAAATATCATTTAATAAATAACGTCACTGAATAAAGACTGTTGGTGAAGAGCGCACTGTCATTTGGCCGTCTTGAAGTAGCCGAAAATGCGCATAGCTGCACCTCATTTAAAAATTACCACTGGCACAAGCGGAAAACACGCAAAATTATTTTGTTTCAAAACGAAACCACTTTGTATGGTGCTTTCCAGAATAGGGTCCTGAGTCAGAGGAATAAACACTTTTCGAACATAAACGCAGTACCTAAACCGAAAGACATAAAACAAATGGTGTAGGTGAAATTTTAATCGCACGCTGTCAAAAAACGGTCACAGTCAAGAGCTCTTCTGTTTTGTACACGAAAGCGCTGTAGTAACAAAATGACGTTACGTGTTCATTTTTGCCACGCTTGCGTACCCGCGTACCAGTTATGTGCACCCCTGATTATATCACTAAAACAACAACAACAACAATTAATATTTTTAAATTGTCAAATAGTTTCAATATATCTGGGGAAAAAACATACAACTTACCGATGGCTAAATGAAGTCTGTGACCAAAGCAGTGTAGCCTCGGCCAGTTATTCACAGATGCTGCCCTAAACATATTAGCTGCGTTGTCCGTTGTGATGCACACAAATCTTTCCTCCACCAAGCCCCAAGCGGACATCGCTTCTTTGAGGCCCACTGCAATAAACTCCGCTGTATGGTCTTGTGGGAAAAACGAAGTTTGCAAAAGCTTTCTTTTCATCTTAAACTCGCTGTCAATAAAATGAACTGTCAAGCTCAAATACGGTTCCACAGTTCCCAGTGAAATTGGTCTGTATGATGCACATTGTAAAGTCCTCAAACTTATTAAACATGTATTCAATATATAAATATAATAAATAAATTTGACCAAAACAAATTAGATGAAATGTGTTTTAGTGCACAGCCACAAACTACTTAAAACACTTAAACATATATTCCAGCATTTTGGTAAACCTAAAGTTAGATCCATAAATATTTGGATAGAGACAACTTTCTTTCTAATTTTGGTTCTATACATTACCACAATGAATTTTAAATTAAACAACTTGGATGCAGTTGAAGTGCAAACTTTCCGCTTTAATTCAGTTGGTTGAACAAAAAGATTGTATAAAAATGTGAGGAAACTAAAGCATTTTTTTTTTCAGAATCCCTTTATTTCAGAGGCTCAAAAGTAATTGGACAAATTAAATAACTGGAAATAAAATGTTCATTTCTAATACTTGGTTGAAAACCCTTTGCTGGCAATGACAGCCTGTAGTCTTGAACTCATGGACATCACCAGATGCTGGGTTTCCTCCTTTTTAATGCTCTGCCAGGCCTTTACTGCAGCAGCTTTCAGTTGCTGTTTATTGGTGGGCCTTTCTGTCTGAAGTTTAGTCTTCAACAAGTGAAATGCATGCTCAATTGGGTTAAGATCAGGTGACTGACTTGGCCATTCAAGAATTTTCCACTTCTTTGCTTTAATAAACTCCTGGGTTGCTTTGTATGTTTTGGGTCATTGTCCATCTGTATCATGAAATGCCACCCAATCAATTTGACTGCATTTAGCTGGATTTGAGCAGACAGTATGTCTCTGAACACCTCAGAATTCATTTGGCTGCTTCTGTCCTGTGTCACATCATCAGTAAACACTAGTGTCCCAGTGCCACTGGCAGCCATCACACTGCCTCCACCGTGTTTTACAGATGTGGTATGTTTTGGGTAATGAGTTGTTCCACGCCTTCTCCATACTTTTTTCTTGCCATCATTCTGGTAGAGTTTGATCTTGGTTTCATCTGTCCAAAGAATGTTTTTCCAGAACTGTGCTGGCTTTTTTAGATATTATTTAGCAAAGTCCAGTCCAGCCTTTCTATTCTTGAGGCTTATGAGTGGCTTGCAGCTTGCACCTTGCAGTGCACCCTCTGTATTTACTTTCATGCAGTCATCTCTTTATGGTAGATTTGCATATTTGCTTAATAGTAATAGTATTTTATAGAAGGCTTTTACCCTAGTTATGATGCTCAAGGCAGAATTAGCTTTGTAAGCTTAAAATATCCAGTAGTTATCATACTTGGCTGCTTCCCGATGTCTCAAGTCCTTGAGCTAGTAATTTGTCCTGAAGTGTTCTGAACCCCCTGTTTTGTCACAAATTGCAGTGTATATTGATAATTCCATCTATAGAGGATTTACACAGTGGTGGTCTCTTGTTAGCATAAAAATGTCTTGAGGGTTAGTGATTAGTTAGCCCTTTCTGTTAGCTTGACAGACACATTCATTTTATTTATGGTCTGAACTCTCATACAGGGTCACATCACGTGTATAATGCAGCTTCAACTTATAAGTTTGTTTTAACAAATTTCTGTTAAGGATATCTATTTGCTTATTTTGCCAGAGGTATTAAAGCATTTTAATGTATGCCGTTTTTTCCTTCCTTCTGTAGGATGCCATGAATGCATTGGTTTTAGATTTGGATTTTCCAGCCCTTAAAAAAAATGCCAACATTGAAAATTTTCTCAACAGATGTAAGTATTGCTTCATTTTACTACCTTAATCTATTCTAAAAGTTTTATGTACATATAATTATTGTTTATATAATAATCTTGTAATCTACTACAGAACATATAATTTTATTTATTTTTGTATATTTTTATACAGTTCTGGAACTAAATTGAACTCTAAAAATAACTCTATATATATATTTAAAACAGAATTACTTTCTGTATGTTGGAGCATTGCGTGAAAACAACCACACCTATTTCTTCAAATCTTTGCAGTTATTTTGGTTACACAGTGATCCCTCGCTATATCGCGCTTCGACTTTCGCGGCTTCACTCCATCGCGGATTTTAAATGTAAGCATGTCTAAATATATATCACGGATTTTACGCTGGTTCGCGGATTTCTGCGGACAATGGGTCTTTTAATTTATGGTACACGCTTCCTCAGTTTTTTTGCCCGGTTGATTTCATACAAGGACGCTATTGGCGGATGGCTGAGAAGCTACCCAATCAGAGCATGTATTAAGTATTAAATAAAACTCCTCAATGATATACGATATGCTTCTTGCGTGGTGCTTCGCACATTTCAAAGCTCTAACAACCCGTATTGATTTTTGATTGTTTGCTTTTCTCTGCCTCTCTCTCTGACAGTCTCTGCGGCTGACGGAGGGGGTGTGAGCAGAGGGGCTGTTTGCACAGAGGCTGTTTCCTTAGAAGATACGGACGCTCCTCTAAAAAATACTGAAAAGACTACCTTCACATTTAGCCCTTCATTGTGGCGGCTTTATCGTGGTGTTTCGTGTACTTAAAAGCCCAACAGCCCTTTTGATTTTTGTTTACTTTTCTTTCTCTCTGATATTCTCTGCCTCTGACGGCACTCCTTTGAAGAGGAAGATATGTTTGCATTCTTTTAATTGTAAGAAAGAACTGTTATCTCTTTCTTGTCATGGAGCACAGTTTAAACTTTTGACTAAAGGGTGTTATTTCATGTCTAGAGGGCTCAAATAATGTTAAAAAAACGTATTTAGAAAGTCGTAAACAGGTTATCTATGTTCTGACTGCGAAAATATTTATAAATAAAGATTTATAAATAAAGAATCCTACCTCGTGGAAATTCATTTATCTGTCTGGAGCGGATTAACCGCGATAAATGAGGGTTTACTGTGTCGAGAATATTTATAAACGGTGTGGGAGAGTTTCTAAGGGCTGAAAATATATAAAAATAACCATACAAACATATGGTTTCTACTTCGCGGATTTTCACCTATCGTGGGGAGTTCTGGAACGCAACCCGTGCAATCGAGGAGGGATTACTGTATTCTTTTTTTTTTTTTTTTTTTTTGTGTGCGTTGGCCGGGAATTCTAACTTGAAATATAGGCTAATACAATTTTAGATTTTATAATTATATGTATCTAGAAAAAAAATTAAAACTTCGACAACCTCAATAAAAGTTGCCGTTATCAGCAGAGATATTGCAAAATTAATGGCACTATATATCCACTAGATGACAGCAACAGGTCAGTTGTGTATTATTGGAGTAGCATAGAGACAGTAGTTCTTTGTTTATTTTGAGATCTATCTAGTGTTTTTTTTTTTTTTTTATATAATATGTATATGGATTGGAGTGTCTTTCAGTCCTGGAGTGACATGATGCAGACAAGCCCACACCCACTCTAGGGTGGAGGAGCATTATTACTAGGCTGCCATGGTAACTTCCCACAAAAAAAAGATGCATATGACTTCAGATAAACTATTTTTTCAGTGCACTTGTGTAGATGTTTGTTTAAGCAGGTGTCATATTTACTGAAGAACAAAAAGTTGCCATTGTCAAGTGTACTGTCTTATACAGTATAGGTCGCTTTAGCTTTATAACCTTGATAGTTAAGGTCACGCTTTCTAGTCACTTTTACCACCTTTACAACATGCTCTGTCTTGGGAGTAGTTAGATATAACACAAAAATGGATCAAGGTCTTTGGACTGTGGATGTGCAAAGTACTCAAAGTTTGTAGTAGCGGTCTTTACAGTCATCCTCAGTGGTTATTGCCTCTTTTATGTACCCAGAGTCTGTTATGAATTCTGAAGTTGAACTAACTTCCACACTTCGCATAGAACCCTTCTCACTTTTAATAACAAAGAAATTAAGTAATAGCAGTACACACTACATAGTAGTACTTATACTATGTGCCATGGATAATTACAACTTTATAATGCGTCATTCAAGATGCACGTATGGTCATAAAGTAATTGCACATCTTTACATAGATAATTTTTCATACACTGCAGTCATAATATTTCACACAATATTTCATCAAATTGTATGTAATATTGAATAATACTTGTAAACCTACGTCGTATTATCACATCACAATGTTGCACATACATATTACTATACCCTCCACCCATCCTTCTGCTGATACCAGCATACGAGAGAGTTTTCCCCCCACCCACAATTACAGCAGCCCAGGTAAACAGAGAGCTGAGGAGACTTTGTGCCAGCAAAGCAGTGGGTCCAGATGGAGTATTGCCACGACTGCTGAAGGCCTGTGTGTTGGAGCTGGGGAGTCCTGTACAGCGCATCTTCAACCTGAGCCTGGAACAGGGGAGAGTCCCGAGGCTTTGGAAAACATTTTGTGTCACCCCAGTCCCAAAGGTATCACGTCCTAGTGAGCTGAATGACTTCTGGCCTGTCGCTCTGATGTCACATGTGATGAAGTCCATGGAGCAGCTGCTGCTTCACCACCTGCGGCCACAGGTCTGCCACGCCCTCGACCCTCTGCAGTTTGCATACCAGGAGAAGGTGGGAGCGGAGGATGCCATCATCTATATGCTACACCGATCCCTGTCCCACTTGAACAGGGCCAGTGGTGCTGTAAGAATTATGTTTCTGGACTTCTCTAGCACCTTCAACACCATCCAACCTCTGCTCCTTAGGGACAAGCTGACAGAGATAGGAGTAGATTCATACCTGGTGGCATGAATTGTGGATGATCTTACAGACAGACCTAAATATGTGTGTCTCTGTAACTGCAGGTCTGACATTGTGGTCAGCAACACAGGAGTGCCGCAGGGGACTGTACTTTCTCCGGTTCTGTTCATCCTATATACATCGGACTGCTATTGTGGGCTGCAGAAGGAGCAGTTTAGGAACCTAATCAAGAACTTTGTTAAATGGTGCGACTCAAACCACCTACAACTGAACACCAGCAAAACCAAGGAGCTGATGGTGGATTTTAGGAGGACCAGGCCCCTCATGGATCCCGTGATCATCAGAGGTGATTGTGTGCAGAGGGTGCACTCCTAAAAATACCTGGGAGTGCAGCTGTATGATTAATTGGACTGGACTGCCAATACTGATGCTCTGTGTAAGAGAGGACAGAGCCGACTATACTTCCTTAGAAGGCTGGCGTCCTTCAACATCTGAAATAAGATGCTGCAGATGTTCTGTCAGCAGTATGCTGCTGCTGGAGTATGTGAATTTCCCCTTGGGATTAATAAAGTATCTATCTATCCATCTGTCATCCTTTACTGCCTGCCCTTGCCTCATCAGCATCACTGGACTGACTCTGTGGATGCAAAATAACAGCTAGTTGGAGCAGTGAGACTGTGAAATGTAGGCATTTTTTTCTTCCTGCGCAGTGAAACTCTTCAGCATTTTATTCTCCATGAGCATTCATAGCAAGGTAGAGTTTCGGTTGCTTTATACTTGATTTAGAAATTCACTAAACATTTTCCCTTTCTTAATAGGCTACACATAGCCTAAGTTCTAAAGCTTCAATGTCAGCTAGGCACATATTAGTAACACTAGAAACTCTGTGTGTTTTAGGCAAGATGACAGACTGTAGAGCCAATCACATTTGCAATTGTTGCTCATACCTAGCGGTACTGAAGTAATGAACCAATGCAGTATTCTAATGGATGACAACTTTTCTCAAATGTTCTAAATAAAGCTGATTTTCTGTACCTTATACTGCATCCTTCTCCATGTGTACCTCTGCCTCTTTACCTAGTCCTTCTTTTCTCAGCAACGTCTTTTTTCTTTTTACCTTTGTCGATTGTGCAATGTTTAAATGCATTGATCAAGCTAAGAAAATGAATGGATAGTTTCAGTTTCACATGTGTGGGGTTGTACCATTTTGGAAGGAGTCTCCTCTTTTTCCTCTAGAATGGATACTTGCATTCAAATCGTGATAGCACTTGGAGTATGGCCACCTTTCCAATGTGTTTGCATTTATTTATTAGAATTTGAAAATATATATTTGAAATTTTGCAAGGGGTGCTAATAATAGTGGAGGGCTATATGTATATCATATATAAAGGATTACTGTTCTACATATTGTTCTTTGCTTCAAAATTACTTCTGTTTCTTTAAATATTGTACTTAATTTCAAAGTAAAAGTTTGTAGTGGTTTAATAAACTCAGAAGGCCTTACGTGCTAAATAATCCTAAAGCAGTACATGGCTTTCTGTTGTGATGAGGTCTTAAAATAAAAATCAAAACTGACACTTACATATTTAACATACATTTTATCATTCTAGAGGTAACATAGTATTTTGCTGCCACTAGATGACATCCAAGTGCTATGCCAAATTATTTCATAGCTGTCTCTCCAACAGAATTAACTAACTTCTGAAATGCCTGAAGAAAGTAGATATTTTTCTGTTTCAATTAGTTAATTTGAAAGTAATAACTATTTTTAAGCAAGTAGAGTGCACCTTAGCTTTAAGGGTTTTTGAATGCAAACTGCTATGTGGCTACATAGAGTAAGTTAATGGATCTTAAAACAACTGCATGGTCCATGGTCTACAGATTGCATTTTGAACGAGAGCTTGGCACAAAAGGTCACAAAATTCTAGAGAATGACTAGCTGTATAATGCGTCTTACATGTTACCAGTTGAATTTTGTGCTATATATTTAATGGGCTATTTCATTGTTACTGTGTTATAAAAAATGCATAGTATCAAAAATGATGACAACTGTATTTTTAACACACTCTATCAAAAGATTACTTTTTGGTGGAAATTGGAACCTTACCCACTCTTTCCCAGTTTCAATGTATTAACATTTGCATCTTCGCCTTTTGCGTTGTTTCCTAGGAATGTAACCTCTGCAAAAGTTAAGGATTGACTGTACTTGCTGTATTAAACTGAATAACATGTTTCAGCACAATAACCATATAAGCAAAGTAAGCACATGCTTAGGGCATCAAGGGTAAAGGGGTCGCCACAAAAAATTATCATGGCTGAATTTATCACATAAATTATTAAATTAATTAAATTTATAGCCATTTTCAAAATTTAATGAAAAATGAATGATGCCTCCCTGTACCTCCCTATGCCATCACTGTTCTTAGATGGCGCCTTACACAGTGCGTTCTGCATACTGGTGCCATCTACGATGGGGAATTCCCGTTTCATGGGGATTCCCTTAAAATGCCGTGCTATGTCAAAATTATGTAATTGTTGTGTTTCGGGAATTCTCTGTTATTTAACTTAAAATAAATTTCTAGTGCGTTGAAAGTGTTGTTTTCTGTTTTAAGCAAAAGCAAAAAATCGTCCCAGTTTGAGGAAAAAATATTCAGGTAAGTATTTAATTCTAGGATATTTTTAAATTCCTTTACATTATGTAAAAGTGAAAATCGTACTGCTGATTACTATTGGATAAAATTGTTTAACATTTTTTTTTTCTAATAAAGATTTATTAAGAAAATTTTCACGAAATATTCTTCAAATCTTGTACTAAGAATATGTGTAAATAGATTTGCTAAATTGACACAAAAGCCATAAATAAATTAATCAAAATGGTAAATCTACGGTACCGTACATTTAAAAAAAACCCTTTAAAATCGACCCCAAACGTTAAAATTTTTAAAATTTCGGATGCCATTTTCTCTTCAAGTAATGATAAAAATGCGATCAGATCTTTATCGAAAAGCAGTGCCGCACAAAATAAATTTTTAAATCAGTTTTGGGGTTAAAGTCAATTTCTACAGGTTTTGGCAGGAAATTGTATAATTTGTAGTCCAAAGATAAATTTCTTATCAGCACCTTTTGCATAATTGGTGCTTACCCAGAGGACTTCAACAGTAATTTCTCAGCTGAACTTCAGCAGTTTCATTTATATGTGCGCCATAAGTTTAGTGCAACAGAAAATGTAAAAACAAGATTCAGTCATGCAGAACTTTATAAAATAATTTTAGAAGACAATATTGAGTGTGCTTTTCCAAATGTAGACATTGCCTTTCGTACATTTTTAATATTAATGGTCACAAACTGCTCAGCTGAGCGTTCATTTTCATGGTTGAAATATATTAAAAATCCCCTCAGAACAACTATGCATCAAGGCAGGCTGGATGCCTCATCTCTGTTATGTATAGAAGCAGATGTGTTATGTAAGATTGATAATGAAGATCTAATCAAAGAGTTTGCAAGGGAAAAAAGTAGAAGAAAATTATTAAGATAAAAATAAAATGAAGCATACAAAAATATTATGTTCCTTCTTACTAGATGTATGTTTTGTTTAATTTCGAATTTTCGATAATAAAATTAAATTTTATTTTCTAGTTTGTTATTGTTTTAATATTTTGAATTACTAGTGTAAGTGGGCACCAAAATTACTTAGTGCTTAGGTTCATCTAAGGGTCTTAATCTGGCCCTGATTACTAAGGTTTCTGTAATTCTCAATCAGAATTATAGGTATTTATGTCCATATATGCCAGGACATTTGGGT
The DNA here is from genome assembly GCF_016835505.1 of Polypterus senegalus. NCBI lineage: Eukaryota > Metazoa > Chordata > Cladistia > Polypteriformes > Polypteridae > Polypterus > Polypterus senegalus. The sequence continues at coordinate 250,335,033 of NC_053156.1, read as the reverse complement.
GCTGGACAAGTAAAGTGGTGGCACACTGTTGCTTGTTTGATGTTGTGGGCAGTGTTTGAAATAGACCAGAGCCACCTGCATGCAAAGCATCAAGGAGACCCCTAACCTTCAGTTGAATGTTAGTGTATCGCAGCGCTTGTAACTCCAGCCCCGATATACCAATATACACAAGCTCTGACTTCCAAGGGGGAGCCCACTTCTCCATTTTGTTGAAGTCATACTCAGTTGGGAGGAGAAACGTAACGCAGACTAAGCGGAGTACAGCCAGTAATTTGTTTCCACTTCAAACACTGCTTGATGGCAAATAGGAATGTAATTGTGCTGTGTCCATGAGACAGTCAATTGTAAATAAACTGATTTGACGATGTTTTAAAGCTGTACTGTACATCATTTTTAAAAAGCTGGTACAGTTGTCGTCCTGCATATGCACATCATTGAATGTAAGTTTCTAATACCAATCAACACTTCGCTTTATACACTTTTTGCAGGATGTCATTTGCCTTCATGATAAGAAGAGGCAAAATATGCGCTATAGCCAAAAATGATGGGTATTAGGTTCAGGTTGGGGAGCACGCACTGGTACTTTGTGTTGTTGCACCCACCACACGATGAAACAGCTCAGGATCCAAGTTGGCAACCCCTTAGGCAGACGTGTGGTTCAGTCCCGCTCTTCGGAAATTATCGTTTATCTGCTGCAGCCAGGTGTTACACAGGGGTCCCCTTGGCCTGGTCCAGCCGTTCAGGTCCTCAACAATGAGGATCCTGCATGCCGGATCACCCACGTGGAATTGTCCCACATGGTCATTGTGCTGTACCAGATGCTCCCTGTCAATGCATGTAATGTGCCTTTTTGGGACTCCGTGAGCAACTGCTTGTTTGACACAAAGTCAAATCGGCGGTACCCAAGAGTTCTCAGAAGAGATAAGATACCAGAAGAGCACAGCCTCCTTCTCGGGTCACTGGATAGCATCCATGTCTCACAACCATAGAGCAAAACAGGAAGCACCAGGGGCCTCATGTATAAACGGTGCGTACGCACAGCAATGTTGCGTAAGAACTTTTCCACGTTCAAATCGCGATGTATAAAACCTACACTTGGCGTAAAGCCACGCATTTTTCCACGGTACGTCAAACCCTGGCGTACGCAAGTTCTCCGCTCGGTTTTGCAGACTGGCTGCACCCAGCGTCAAAGCAGTGCTACTGTTCCTGTGTGGTTACACCTTATTTTCCTGACGTGGCTTTATAAATACACTGAAACTAACCGCATATTGTTTATTAGTGTAACGCATCTGATTGTAATTAACTTGTAACAATATAATGGTCCAGGGAATAGCCTAGTATTCCAAATACCATAACTGCTTTAGCTTTGTTACTCTAACTGCACCTTCTTCTTTCAGCTGCTCCCATTAGGAGTTGCCACAGTGGATCATCTTTTTACTCTCACTGCACCACTGAGAGTATTTATAGCTCTGAATCTGAGTGTGAATCACAGCAGCAGTTGATCGGAAAGAGAATTATCGGTATACAGCTTCAAGTACACGCTGTCTCAGCCACGGCAAAATGTTTCAAAGCCTTTCTTGTACAGACCTCGCGGTTCAGAAGCAGTTTCGTCCCAAGAACTTTAAACGCACTCAATCAATTGCTCCTTGTAGAACTGTTTGTACTTATAAGTACAATTACCCCACTGTAAACTTGCACTACAGTTATTATATTACACAACCCGAGCCACTTTATAAAGCACATATTTACATATGATGACAATATCATTTTTAAGGTGAAATGCAGCAAAATATGTTTATTATATTATACAGATAAAACTTTAATCTACAGTAATCCCTCCTTGATCGTGGGGGTTGCGTTCCAGACCCCCCCGCGATAGGTGAAAATCCACGAAGTAGAAACCATATGTTTCTATGGTTATTTTTATATATTTTAAGCCCTTATAAACTCTCCCACACTGTTTATAAATATTCCCCGCAGAGTTATACAGCATAATCCCTTTGTATTCTCTTAGATATTAGGTAAGATTAATTGAAATTATGTATATAAACACACTGTTTATATACAGTAAAACCTAAATATTATTTTAAAGATATTGAGTGTCTCCGATTGCACACATGTTACAGCCATTACGATAGACATGCCACCAGCAATAACTACGATACAATACAAGAAAAATAGTATACAGTAAATGTGTGTACAGTGACACTAAACGCACGTACATGTACTAAGTACTGTAAGTAGAAAATTAAACATGGTTACTCACCAACAATGACACGATGACTTGTCCGATAACAATGAGTTTTATTTTACTGCACAACAAAGGAGAGCGTTACAGCCCTTAAAGGAGCCACTTCAGGCGATTGTGTAGCACTGCCGTTGTTCTTCTTCTGGCAGTCTTCAATGCAAATCCCTAAAGCAGATTCCATCCGGACTACTGCCTTATTATATCCACTTAAAACTCGTTTTGCACCCTGGTTAAAAGGACACTGCGGCCGTAGATCTTATATTCCTTTCCTACTTTTTAAATAAAAAGAATCGTAGCCTTCAACAAATCCAAAACGTTTACCTTTTCGGCAATCATTAACATCTTCCGCTTGCGCTGGGCACGGCCCTGAAGCAGTAGCAGATCGTTTTGGAGCCATAATGAAGGGCTTGACTATGCACAAAGATAAACACAAAAGAGCACAACTCTTTACACAGCGAAACACGTTGATGCTGAATGAGCGAGACGAGACTTCCTGGTTAACACTGCATTCAGCAGGCAGGAACTTAACTGCATGCTCTGATTGGTTAGCTTCTCAGTCATCCGCCAATAGCGTCCCTTGTATGAAATCAACTGGGCAAACCAACTGAGGAAGCATGTACAGGAAGTAAAAAGACACATTGTCCGCAGAACCCGCAAAGCAGCGAAAAATCCGCGTTATATATTTAGTTATGCTTTCATATAAAATCCGCGATAGAGCGAAACCGCGAAAGTCAAAGCGCGATATAGCGAGGGATTACTGTATATTCTTCCCTGGGAGTGTCGTGAAGGATAGAATAATTAAACATGTACTACGAAGATATTTCAATGTTCCTTAAACGTTTTGAAGAATCGGCGCTCTAAGCTTACAGATGGCTTAACTTCTATTACAGAGCTGATTGTGTGGTGATTGGGTATTTGGGGAAAGAAAAGCAAGGACTTCAGTGGCGGCTACGCCAATATGTATTGAATATAAAACAGAAAGAGAAAATAACAACAGATCTAAATATGCAGCGACAAATTTCGACCATCCACCGTGCATAAGCTGCCTTACTGACATTGGCGGGCAAAGGAGCCATCGATTCTTCCTCTGCCCAGTGCCACCACAAGACTAGAGCCACCCCTGAGTACTGCTGCAATAAATTATTTCATTCAAGGTCGCACCCAATCACTGCACCGTGAAACTCATGTTTAATAACGTGCTTTAACTCCTATCCTCATGAAAATGATATCACGTATACATCTCAGTATTTTAGTTATTCAGAGAACTGTAATATCACGAATGTAATGGATTCTGTGTCCAGTTGGAGGAAGAGAGCTGGTTTAAGAAGCAAGTAGTGATTCACACACAGAGCACATAGAAGATCAAATACAAAACAAAGCATTTAACGTGCTACTTTAATTACGATGTGATTTGAGAAACTGGTTAATTAAACGATTTTAAGATGAAGTTTATGATGTTCTACTTTAATGACAAAATAAACTACGTGATTAAAGTGGAAATGTCGAGATTGAAGTTGACATGTCATGCTTTTTCCCCCACTGTGTGCCTTTTTTGTTCTCTGTACCCTATCATCCTTTCATATGACACTCAGACAGTGGGCTACAACTCCCCTTTTCACGGTGACTTTGATATGTGACTTCTTTTTTTATTTCAGGCACTGTGCGATTTTGTGAATGTGAGCTTTCAAGTTTCTCCAACACGCTATGTCACTCGGATCACCTTCCTTTTGTTGATTATACCATGGTTTATTTGAACAAATAGTATGTTTTTCCTTTGCTTCCTCTTGGTATTCGCTGAAATTCTTATTTTTTCCCCCGTGCTTTTCCCATTGTCTTTTCACAGAAGGCTGAGCTTAAGGGCGATTTATATTCATTTGCATTTTCAAAGAGGCGTAATTCTGGGAGGAGTTGGGGCATTACATAAAGCGCGTGCATGAGCGTTACTTTTCATGCTGATCGGGATTTATGTAGCGGAAGAACATGGAAGTTGGAGTACACACAGATTCCTGCATCTGGATTTTTCTGTGCGTAAGCACATTTCGGCTTTTGTGCTTACGCCATGTTATAGTGCGAGTTCTACGCACGGCGTTATACAGGTACATGAGGCCCCAGGACTCTAAAGACTTGGACTTTGGTTGTTTTACATATGATGAATCCGGAAAGCATTAACAGCGCATTACTTATTCCACATTTTGTTATGTTACAGCCTTATTGCAGAATGGATTAAATAATTTTTTTCCTCAGAATTCTACACACAACACCCCATAATGACAATGTGAAAAAAGTTTACTTGAGGTTTTTGCAAATTTATTAAAAATAAAAAAATTGAGAAATTGAGAAAAACTATTTGCCCCCTTCCTGATTTCTTATTCTTTTGCATGTTTGTCACACAAAATGTTTCTGATCATCAAATTGCCCCCTGAACCTAATAACTGTTTGGGCCACCCTTAGCAGCAATTACTGCAATCAAGTGTTTGCGATAACTTACAATGAGTCTTTTACAGCGCTCTGGAGGAATTTTGGCCCACTCATCTTTGCAGAATTGTTGTAATTCAGCTTTATTTGAGGGTTTTCTAGCATGAACCGCCTTTTTAAGGTCATGCCATAGCATCTCAATTGGATTCAGGTCAGGACTTTGACTAGGCCACTCCAAAGTCTTCATTTTGTTTTTCTTCAGCCATTCAGAGGTGGATTTACTGGTGTGTTTTGGGTCATTGTCCTGTTGCAGCACCCAAGATCGCTTCAGCTTGAGTTGACGAACAGATGGCCGGACATTCTCCTTCAGGATTTTTTGGTAGACAGTAGAATTCATGGTTCCATCTATCACAGCAAGCCTTCCAGGTCCTGAAGCAGCAAAACAACCCCAGACCATCACACTACCACCACCATATTTTACTGTTGGTATGATGTTCTTTTTCTAAAATGCTGTGTTCCATTTACGCCAGATGTAACGGGACATTTGCCTTCCAAAAAGTTCAACTTTTGTCTCATCAGTCCACAAGGTATTTTCCCAAAAGTCTTGGCAATCATTGAGATGTTTCTTAGCAAAATTGAGACGATCCCTAATGTTCTTTTTGCTTAACAGTGGTTTCGCGTCTTGAAATCTGCCATGCAGGCCATTTTGCCCAGTCTCTTTCTTATGGTGGAGTCGTGAACACTGACCTTAATTGAGGCAAGTGAGGCCTGCAGTTCTTTAGACGTTGTCCTGAGGTCTTTTGTGACCTCTCGGATGAGTCGTCTCTGCACTCTTGGGGTAATTTTGGTCGGCCGGCCACTCCTGGGAAGGTTCACCACTGTTCCATGTTTTTGCCATTTGTGGATAATGGCTCTCACTGTGGTTCGCTGGAGTCCCAAAGCTTTAGAAATGGCTTTATAACCTTTACCAGACTGATAGATCTCAATTACTTCTGTTCTCATTTGTTCCTGAATTTCTTTGGATCTTGGCATGATGTCTAGCTTTTGAGGTGCTTTTGGTCTACTTCTCTGTGTCAGACAGCTCCTATTTAAGTGATTTCTTGATTGAAACTGGTGTGGCAGTAATCAGGCCTGGGGGTGGCTACGGAAATTGAACTCAGGTGTGATACACCACAGTTAGGTTATTTTTTAACAACCTGTAGGTTTGGATTTTTTTTCTCCCTAAATAATAAAAACCATCATTTAAAAACTGCATTTTGTGTTTACTTGTGTTATATTTGACTAATGATTAAATGTGTTTGATGATCAGAAACATTTTGTGTGACAAACATGCAAAAGAATAAGAAATCAGGAAGGGGGCAAATAGTTTTTCACACCACTGTAAGTATTCACAGCCTTTGCCATGAAGCTCAAAATTGAGCTCAGGTGCATCCTGTTTCCCCTGAGCATCCTTGAGATGCTTCTGCAGCTTAATTCGAGTCCACCTGTGGTAAATTCAGTTGATTGGACATGATTTGGAAAGGCGCACACCTGTCTATATAAGGTCCCAAAGTTGACAGTTAATGTCAGAGCACAAACCAAGCATGAAGTCAAAGGAATTGTCTGTAGACCTCTGAGACAGGATTGTCTCGAGGCACAAATCTGGGGAAGGTTACAGAAAAATTTCTGCTGCTTTAAAGGTCCCATTGAGCACAGTAGCCTCCATCATCCGAAAGTGGAAGAAGTTCGAAACCACCAGGACTCTTCCTAGAACTGGCCGGTGTGGTGTTAAGGGTCCACAGCTCTCTGAGCACAGGCCATTTTTAATAAATAATCGATGTGCTCGCGGCTTAGCGAGGGGACGTTGGGCCATAGTGGGCCGCGGGACGATCCGTAGGGTGTGGGCGTTTCTCACCTAGTGCACAGGTGAGGAACTGCCCACATTCATGATTGTCCTGTGGCTAATGCTGCAGCTGCTGTGGCCCTCGTCATTTTAAAAAGAAGCGCGAGTCGGTTTTAAAGAAAAAAGAAAAAAACGATCGGAGATGAAAAGGAAAGAAACGTTCGGAGAGAAAAAAAAGGAATGCAGAGGACTGAGGTTACCGGGAGCAGGAGAGGAAGCAGGCGGTGCGTGAGTGTGGTGAGCGCGCGATCGAGCGCTCGTGGACAGCTGCGTGGAAGCTGGGTGTTAGGCCGACACCCAGGCGTTTGTGTTGATGTCGCTCCGCTGGCGATCAGGTAGCGGGAGTGACCAGGGAAGGCGACTGGCGCAGAGGCCATGGAAAGGCAGCGGAAGTCGGAGACTTGGTGCTGGAATCCCCAGCGTGGGCGACCTGGCCGTTGGTTGGAAGCCAAGTTCTCCGAGACTGGGATGAGTGCCATACCGAAGCCAGGGTTCGGGAGGTCTCCAGTCTCATGCGTGTGTTGTAGGAGGGCAGCTGCAGAGAGCGTCTTGCCTGCTGCTTGGCCCAAACGGGATTAGCAGGTGAGACGCTAACAGAAGAGCACCGGATTTGTTTGATGGTTTTTAAGACTGCTTCCTGATCATTTTAACCTCTGGTTTTAAAGGATTGTTTTTCTATTGATTTTAACCTCCTCGTTTTCATTTAATGGATTATTTATTGAAGAACTTGGAGTACTGCACTATTTATGAACACTGTTTTTGTTTTGTTGATTTTTAATAAAAGCACTGTTGCACTTTTTGCACCACCCCTTGCTCAAGTGTTTATTTGCCTCCACTGACTAGCTCACTCGGCAACATTATCGACGGTGTTGGGTTCAAGTGCTTCCAATAGCAATGGGAGTGTGGAGCCAGAACCCACATCGTCGCAGCCGGCCATCTAAACTGAGCGGAGAAGGGCCTTAGTCAGGGAGATGACCAAGAACCCGATGGTCACTCTGTCAGAGCTCCAGAGGTCCTCTGTGGAGAGAGGAGAACCTTCCAGAAGGACAACCATCTCTGCAGCAATCCACCAATCAGGTCTGTATGGTAGAGTGGCCAGACGGAAGCCTCTCCTTAGTAAAAGGCACATGGCAGCCTGCCTGGAGTTTGTCAAAAGGCACCTGAAGGACTCTTAGACCATGAGAAACAAAATTCTCAAATTGAACTCTTTGGTGTGAATGCAAGGCATCACGTTTGGAGGAAACCAGACACTGCTCATCACCAGGCCAATACCATCCCTACAGTGAAGCATGGTGGTGGCAGCATCATGCTGTGGGGATGTTTTTCAGTGGCAGGAACTGGGAGACTAGTCAGGATAAAGGGAAAGATGACTGCAGCAATGTACAGAGACATCCTGGATGAAAACCTGCTCCAGAGCGCTCTTGACCTCAGACTGGGGCTTTGGTTCAACTTTCAGCAGTACAACAACTATAAGCACACAGCCAAGATATCAAAATGTCCTTGAGTGGCCCAGCCAGAGCCCAGGCTTGAATCTGATTGAACATCTCTGGAGCGATCTTAAAATGGCTGTGCACTGACGCTTCCCATCCAACCTGATGTAGCTTGAGAGGTGCTGCAAAGAGGAATGGGCGAAACTGGCCAAGGATAGGTGTGCCAAGCTTGTGGCATCATATTCAAAAAGAGTTGAGGCTGTAATTGCTGCCAAAGGTGCATCGACAAAGTATTGAGCAAAGGCTGTGAATAATTATGTACATGTGTTTTCTCAGTTTTTTGCAAAAACCTCAAGTAAACTTGTTTCACGTTGTCATTATGGGATGTTGTGTGTAGAATTCTGACGAAAAAAAATGAATTTAACCCATTTTGGAATAAGGCTATAACATAACATAAAATGTGGAAAAAGTGATGTGCTGTGAATACTTTCCGGATGCACTGTAGATATCGGGAACAATACACACCCCTTTCCAGCAGCCCCCAAAAATGCTCTCCTAATCAGTCTATTGACTTCATAGGACGAGTCACCAGAGATATGAATATTACTGCCTAGGTAAGTAAACCTGTCAGTGCAGTCGACATTCTCTCTGCAGACAGACAAACTGCTGATGACTGTACCCAAGAGGTCATTAAAGGCTTGGATCATTGTTTTTATCTAGGACTCTTGCAAGCCCAGACACTCTGACTCCCTACTCGGTCTCTCCAAAGTCTTAGTCCGACCCTCCATTGACTCTGCGAACATAGTAGCATCGTCAGCAAAGTCAAGATCAGTGAATGTTTTGTCACCAACAGATGCCCCACTGTGACCGGACTCCATGAAACTACACAACAACCAGTCCATGCAAGCATTGCAAACCCATTACAAACAGCCAGTATGATCTTGGTGTCTGGCCAAGTCCAGCCTCATTCTCTTAGTAGGTGGTAGCCTACTGGACCTAAGCTGGATTTTCATAATAGCAACAAGTCTGTTGTCAGAATTCTAAAACTGGGCAGTTCTGTAGGATTCTCCAGTTTCTTCCCACCGGGATGTGATCGATCTCTTTCAGCACACCACCAGTATTGGAGTACCAAGTCTAGCGATCCGCAGCCCCTGACCTAGTACATTTTAAAGGACGAGCCACGGCCAGCCAATTGCTCACTCTTCTGTCCTCTCTACCCCAGCCATTGCTTCCGAGACAGTGAACCTGTTTGTCGAAGAAGACTTAGTGTTCTTTTAAGGTGGAGGGTAGAGCCGGAGCATGTTGTTTGCCAGTTGCTACCTGTGTTCGCGTGTGCTGAAGGTGAACTCCCATTGAATAAACCCTTGTGTCTGTTCCTGCCTGTTAAATAAATTTAATGTTCCTTGGAAACCCTCTCTCTTGTGCCACTCTGTGACCCAAGCTTAACAGTACAGTATATACTGAGTGAATAACATACTTTTATAATGAGAACCTATGTTACCTTGACTTGACAATGTCTAAACAGCCGCATTTTCTGTTTGGCTAATTCCAGTAGCATTGTACTAGAAGTCTGCACTGCTTCACATTTATATAATGTTATACTTGTGTTTCATCAAGTTGCTAGTGTTACAACCTTTACATACAGCTGTCGTTTTACATACATTGCATTTAGCTGCATTATCATTACATTTACTAAAGTGAGCCCTAATTTTTATCTTTCATAATGACTGAAGAGCACAGAATGTAAACATACAGCTACCCTACTAAAACGTGATCACCTGATGCCTGCAGTGTCATAATCATTTGGGGATGGTTAGGAATTTAAAAATGCTGCTAATGCTAGAAGGAATTAATATTACAGAAATACCAGTAGCAACATTGTTGTTCCAGAAGCTTATTGATATTTTGGTACTGACCAGTCCAGAACTGGTACCACTTTAATATTGGTTTTTGATACTCATCCCTAATAGCCAAGCCATGATGAAACACAATACATATTTTCTTTTAGATTTATACAGTACCTTTATGAAGTACCTTCCAGAATGAGCTTTGATTGATAGACTTGTTTAATTGCTAATAATGATTTTTAATGTCAGGCTTAAAAAAAACTTGTAAGAGGAAATATATGAAAAGTGCCAACAAAAGTAGTTTATCTTAAAGAAATGTGTCTCTAAACCTCCTATGGTGTTTATGCATTATCTTAGTTCCAAATTTTGACCTAATAGGTTTTTTAAAAAGAGTTATTATAAAAAAAAAAACATTTAATTTGCTTTTTGCATCATCCTTGAAGATTCCTTAAATGCATTCTTGTGTTTTTAAAATGCTAAATAATCTCTTTTTTTAATATTGGTGTTAAAGATGAGAAGATTATAGCAAAGATTCGAGAACTTCAACTGAAATCCGAGGACTATGAAGCAGTGAAGGTGATTGGGAGAGGTGCATTTGGAGAAGTGCAGCTGGTAAGAATAAGGTCCTTTTTTTAATAAAAGTATTTTAACTATTTATTCTTACTAAAATCTGTTAAGGGCAGTTGTCTAAAGAGATGTGCCTTTTAATATAAGGGCACTTAGTTTAATTGAATTTGATTAATTTATTTTTCTAATGTATATGAACTTATTTGCCCTTATAATTTATTAGTAAAGGTTTAGCTGGAAGGATACCTTAGATTCATAACAGTGTCAGTTATATTTTTGTTTGCAGATGTTATATCACCTGAACTTCACCCACAATACAATTCATAATGTTTGTCGTGAAGGGAATTGTCTTGCAATCTTGTGGTCCTTTTCTCAATAGAGTTAGAAGTAATGCCAAACAAGAGGATAATGGACAATTCATGTACAGGGTGTCACAGGCAGGTGACTAATTTCATTGTGTAATTTTTCAATGAGAAAGTCTATAACTAATTTAGAATGAGGAGATGGGAGCCTCTGGTTTTTGTTGCTGTGCATAACATTTCTTCCAGGTCACTTCTTTTCTTTGATAGGATTATCCTACCACATATTGACTAAGAAGGTCAAATCATTTTAATAGCAGTCATTCACAACAAGTTCACTCTGAGCTGTTTTGACTGTCTTCCAAAATGCAGTTATCTATGTGGATGGATTTGATGACCTTCCATGTTAGAATATTACAAATGTTAATGACCATAATCTTGTAATTCTCCTTTACCTCTACAACCTGGCCTTTAAAAAACAGTATTATTTTGCTTTAAAGTCCACTTTGAATTCCTTTTGTTTTATTTACATTTTATTCCAGGTTGATTTTAGTCTGTACCATTTTAGATACCTTGTTTTTTGTTTTTTTGTAATACAAAATGAACCACATGATTATTGGCTGTTGTTATAAACACTTGAGTACAATTAATAATGTGGTATATCTATAGTCGCAATGAACGATTTGGTGGTGTTCTTTTAGCTTCACCATCTTTTTCATATCAGGAAAGACATTCAAAAAAAAAATAACACTGAGGATGACCGATACCCATGTATATCAGATATTATAAGTTAATATAGATGTCTAAGAAGTTAATGTCTTAGTGATGTGTTTACATTATCGGGAACTGTTATATTCCAAGTGCACTTTAGACTAAGAGCTTGTTGCTCCAGTAACTTCTTATGAGACTCATCAAGGTGACGAATTCAGATCAAGTAATCTTAAATTCCTGTAGATATTTTGCATTTGTAAAGACATGATTCGAAATATACTGTATATAAAAATGGAAGGCAAAATAAGCTCTGGCTTATATGCATCCCTTTAATTTTCTTGGTAAAATGGAGTATGCTAGTTAATTTTCACTGCATCAAAATCGGATTAGAAATAATTCAGCTTGTCTGAAGGTGAGTGGGATTTGGACTCATGAGCAATGTAGTCCTTGGCAGACACCTTGTCCATTATAGAGATTCTTATTTTGTTTTATAACTTCTGCTGTTTAGCTTTGGCTCTTTTGTTTTCTGACATTTTTATTTCTATATGAAGCAGTGCTGCTGCTTGTTAACAAAGGGATTGATTTTGAAGGGATGCATACATATGCACACAAAAATGAATATAAGATTTCACTGTATCAGTAATTAAACACTAGAATCCCTGAAGCCTACGAAAAAACTTGTAATCCTGTGCTACACTTAAAATTCTTTCACACCTCTCTATTCGCATCTTGTTTTGTAAATGTATTGATCAGCACAAGCAGCCTGCTATACCATCCCCCCACCATTGGAGCTCAACTCTGGCAAAAAGTTCTCCCAGCTCAAGGCCCTTCATCTGGGTGTGAGGTGTCTGGAATTGTAGAGGGTAAATACATATATTCCTAATAATGATATACAGTGATCCCTTGCTATATCACGCTTCGACTTTCGCGGCTTCACTCTATCGCGGATTTTAAATGTAAGCATATCTAAATATATATCACGGATTTTTTGCTGGTTCGCGGATTTCTGAGGACAGTGGGTCTTTTAATTTATGGTACATGCTTCCTCACTTGCTTTGCTCAGTTGATTTCATATAAAGGATGCTATTGCAAGATGGCTGAGAAGCTACCCAATCAGAGCATGTATTACATATTAAATAAAACTCCTCAATGATATACGATATGCTTCCCATGCGGCGCTTCGCATACTTGAAAGCCCAAACAGCACATATTGATTTTT
>NC_053156.1:250269915-250317415 GCF_016835505.1 Polypterus senegalus | reverse complement strand
CGCGGCATTTTTTAAAATGACTTTTAAGCACAGCAAAAAAAAAATTCCAAAGCGCTTGCAAAAACCAACTCACAAGCAAACAAGAAAGCGAGATTGCAGGAGATCACGCTATTAAACCTAAAGCCTGATCGCTGTAAACAATGTTTTTAAAATTAGTTTTAAGCACAGCAGAAAAAAACATAGCACAAATCCGAACTTCATTTAAAACCAACTTCGCAAGCAACCAAAAAAGTAACATTGCAACAAATCACACGACGAAGTCCTCCATGTAAACAATTTTTAATGAGTTTTAAGCACAAGGAAAAAAGCGAACATTTGAAAAAGAGAAATGTAACATCGCACCTAATGGCTATGAAAACTCCATCTGTAAACCTTTCATGAGTTTTAAGCACAAGGAAAAAAGTGAACATTTGAAAAAAGAGAAAAATAACATTGCAACAAATCGCATTATGAACTAAAAAATTAACTTTTGAAAAATCCGTAATACAAAAACCACCAAGAAAACTAACCTTGCATGAAACGAGTTCTGGCATGAAGTGTTTTCCTTCAGGTGTTTTCTCTTGTGATTTCTTGGGTTTCTGGTGCTTTCAGCTGTTTAGCTGGTGGGAGTGAAAGCCTCATGCAGCCATTCCAAAAAGAGCGTTCTTGTGACCCTCCACATTACTGGCAGTCTGGCTTTGTTTACATTATGCTGCTTGAAAGCGCGAGGGTTCTCCGATTGGTCAATGAGTAAACTGGTAAACATTTTTCCACCTTTTGTAATTTCTTTCTTTACTTGATTTCAATTTTCTTCAAAACTTTCTTCTGACAACTCTCCACTTGCTTAGAAGCCATAGTTAACTGCAAAAGCACGAAATGCTGTAGAGCACAAAGAGAGTGCGTCTTATTAAAACAATGAACAAGGAGCGGCTTTGCTTAAGCGAAAAATCATGGCGCTCTCTTTCTCTCTCAGGCTGCCTGTGGGGAGGGGATGTTTTTAGCTTGCACTACAGCCTACAGATAGGCAGGCAAACACGTGCAGCAATCTCCTTCTCCCCCTTCCCAGCAGGCACGTGCTAGCTCGCCCTTTCTCTCTCTCTCTCTCTCTCTCTCTCTCTCTCTCTCTCTCTCTCTCTCTCTCTCTCTCTCAACTGAGGACGCAAGGGAAACTGGCTTGTTCAGCAAACACGTGCAGCAATCTCCTCCTCCACCTCCCTAGCAGGCATGTGCTCGCTTCGCCCTTTCTCTCTCTCTCTCTCTTTCTCTCTCTCTTTCAGCTCAGCTTGCAGGCAGGCAAGGGAACCTGGCTTGTTCGTATACCGAGTGTGTGGTTGTGAACCGAGGCAAAAGTTTGGCGATCTTTTTGGTCGTGAACCGAGGTTCCACTGTATATGTATATGTATATATATATATACAGTGGTGTGAAAAACTATTTGCCCCCTTCCTGATTTCTTATTCTTTTGCATGTTTGTCACACAAAATGTTTCTGATCATCAAACACATTTAACCATTAGTCAAATATAACACAAGTAAACACAAAATGCAGTTTTTAAATGATGGTTTTATTATTTAGGGAGAAAAAATCCAAACCTACATGGCCCTGTGTGAAAAGTAATTGCCCCTTGTTAAAAAATAACCTAACTGTGGTGTATCACACCTGAGTTCAATTTCCGTAGCCACCCCAGGCCTGATTACTGCCACACCTGTTTCAATCAAGAAATCACTTAAATAGGAGCTGCCTGACACAGAGAAGTAGACCAGAAGCACCTCAAAAGCTAGACATCATGCCAAGATCCAAAGAAATTCAGGAACAAATGAGAACAGAAGTAATTGAGATCTATCAGTCTGGTAAAGGTTATAAAGCCATTTCTAAAGCTTTGGGACTCCAGCGAACCACAGTGAGAGCCATAATCCACAAATGGCAAAAACATGGAACAGTGGTGAACCTTCCCAGGAGTGGCCGGCCGACCAAAATTACCCCAAGAGCACAGAGGCGACTCATCCGAGAGGTCACAAAAGACCCCAGGACAACGTCTAAAGAACTGCAGGCCTCACTTGCCTCAATTAAGGTCAGTGTTCACGACTTCACCATAAGAAAGAGACTGGGCAAAACGGCCTGCATGGCAGATTTCCAAGACGCAAACCACTGTTAAGCAAAAAGAACATTAGGGCTCATCTCAATTTTATAAGAAACATCTCAATGATTGCCAAGACTTTTGGGAAAATACCTTGTGGACTGATGAGACAAAAGTTGAACTTTTTGGAAGGCAAATGTCCCGTTACATCTGGCGTATAAGGAACACAGAATTTCAGAAAAAGAACATCATACCAACAGTAAAATATGGTGGTGGTAGTGTGATGGTCTGGGGTTGTTTTGCTGCTTCAGGACCTGGAAGGCTTGCTGTGATAGATGGAACCATGAATTCTACTGTCTACCAAAAATCCTTAAGGAGAATGTCTGGCCATCTGTTCGTCAACTCAAGCTGAAGCGATCTTGGGTGCTGCAACAGGACAATGACCCAAAACACACCAGCAAATCCACCTCTGAATGGCTGAAGAAAAACAAAATGAAGACATTGGAGTGGCCTAGTCAAAGTCCTGACCTGAATCCAATTGAGATGCTATGGCATGACCTTAAAAAGGCAGTTCATGCTAGAAAACCCTCAAATAAAGCTGAATTACAACAATTCTGCAAAGATGAGTGGGCCAAAATTCCTCCAGGCTGTAAAGACTCATTGCAAGTTATTGCAAGCGCTTGATTGCAGTTATTGCTGCTAAGGGTGGCCCAACCAGTTATTAGGTTCAGGGGCAATTACTTTTCACACAGGGCCATGCAGGTTTGGATTTTTTTTCTCCCTAAATAATAAAAACCATCATTTAAAAACTGCATTTTGTGTTTACTTGTGTTATATTGACTAATGGTTAAATGTGTTTGATGATCAGAAACATTTTGTGTGACAAACATGCAAAAGAATAAGAAATCAGGAAGGGGGAAAATAGTTTTTCACACCACTATATATATATATATATATATATATATATATATGTGTGTGTGTGTGTGTGTGTGTGTGTGTGTGTGTGTGTGTGTATATATGTATATGTATATGTGTATATATATGTATATGTATATGTATATGTGTGTATATATGTGTATATATATATATATATATATATATATATAACACATATAAATACACATATATGTATATATATGTATATGTATATATATACTAATAAAAGGCAAGCCCTCACTCACTCTCTCACTGACTCATCACTAATTCTCCAACTTCCCGTGTGGGTGGAAGGCTGAAATTTGGCAGGTTCATTCCTTACAGCTTCCTTACAAAAGTTGGGCAGGTTTTATATCGAAATTCTATGCGTAATGGTCATAACTGGAAGCTGTTTTTCTCCATTTACTGTAATGGAGATGAGCTTGAACGCCGTGGGGGCGGAGTTTCGTGTGACATCATCACGCCTCCGTAATCACGCAGTACATAGAAAACCAGGAAGACCTCCAAAAGCGCTGAAGAAAACATGCATTATATAATTGAGAAGGCAGCGAAACAATAAGAAGCGAGTGAGTGACATATGCAACCATATTTATGAGTTCTGCTACTTCGGAAACAAAGCACGATGTAAACCTACACTTTAAATTAAGTTCATAGACAGGCTGCTGCTGGCGTTTGTAATTTAGTGCCTGCCCATATAAGGCCGTCCGTCAGCGGCAATCAATAGCAAACTCCACTAAATATTCACGGGTTAAGGACTGTGCTTATGCAGAGGAAGATGAGATGGTCAGGGTGGTGTTTGGTACAAACTCAGCGAAACTGCGAGAGAAAGTTTTAAGTGCCAGGACTAAGGTAACATTAAATACAGCCATGGACATAGCGAGATGGCACCAGCACAGCTGGGAAACTTCGATGCATGTACACGAGCGGCTCACGTGAACTGGCGCGTGCACAGATAAAAAAACAGTTCCAAAGAGCTGAACAAAACCGAATTACACAATTGAAAAGGCAGCAAAAATATGAAGCGTCTGATACATACAAGCATATTCATAAATCCAGCTACTGCGGAAACAAAGCACACGGTGGAAAAAGTCAATGTCCGCTAAAGGAAGACAGTGTAAAAAACCCGTGCATGCAGTGTGTCAGGTCTCAGATAAAGAAGAAGACGAGCTGTTTATTGATGCAGTAAGAAACGAATCGATGAATGAAACCTGTCATCTTTACAGCGATTGACAAACACGGAATGTAACTTGAACACAACACATCCTACAAATACGAACCTGATTGAAAGAAATAATGATAATCAAATCCTTGATGACAGCAACACTCAGTAACACTCACAAAACAAATACTGTATATTGACAGTCATGTTACGTTATTTTTAAAATGTTCCCTTTTCTTTTCTAGCTTTTTTAACACACTACTTCTCCGCTGCGATACGCGGGTATATATATATATGTATATATATATATATATATATATCCCGATCTACATACTCGAATAATGGATACTTTATTCGCCATCAATGATTGTTTTGGTAAAGCCATACTCAGTGTATTCATTAGATGAGCGGTAAAAAGTAAGAGCGAGGGAGGATGACTTATTGAGGCATGCAGGCTGTAGTCTTGCGTCAACTCTATCTGAATTGCGCGATCACATTTAAAAAATATATCTTTTCAAGTTCTATTTAGTCCATATGTGTCAAACTCAAGGGCTGCGGGCCACATCCGGCCGGCGTGTAATTATATCCGCCCGCGAGATCATTTTATATACTGTATTATTGTTATTAATGGCCCGGGTATATGAAGCGCTGGTAACACAATAAACTACAGATCCCATAATGCAGCACTTCAGCTGCCTTGCCGAACACTTATCTCGTTAATCAAGTCTAGCTTATGATGCTGCAAGCTATTGCGAAGCTAGCTCACACGATGCTGAAGAGAAAAGTTGATTCTGAAAATAGAGCCTTTAAAACCGATGGGAGGCTGAGTATATGTTTACTGAACCCGTGTGTCTCATTTGTGGAGCTAATGTGGCTGTAATTACAGAATTTAATCTAAGACGGCACTATGACACAAAACATCAGGGTAACCTGAAAGACCTGAATGCAATGCAGAAGATACAGAAAGCAGAAGAATTAAATAAGAATCTGACACTTCAGCGGACGTTTTTACCCGTGCACAATCACAAAGTGATTTCAAGTAAAGCTGCTTTTTTTCCCTGTTGCCAAGTAATGTTGAACCAAGTCGTCACTACGGTGTTCCCAAAATACGCACTTTGCTGGTAAACTGAGCGCACTGATTTTGCACGGCGCTTTGGTGACTTTGAAGAACAAAAAAAGTCCGTCTACATGCGGCTCGAACCTTGTGCATGTTTGGTAGCACATCTCTGTGTGAGAAGCTCTTCTCAGTGATAAAGACTAACAAAACAGCACACAGGAGTCGCCTCACTGATGAGCACCTGCAATCCATCCTGAGAATCTCCACAACACAGAACCTCACACCAAACAGAAACGAACTTGTGGCCAAAAAAAGATGCCAGGCGTCCAGCTCTAAAATGACATATGAGCAAAGACAACTGAATGATTTGATTTGTTATTGCACGTAAGAGCGGGAGTCAACCGTTTTAACAAGCAGCGTATTGCACAGATACGAAATAGCTGTGTGTGTATATATGTATATATGTGTGTGTATGTATGTATATGTGTGTGTATATATGTAGATATATATGTATGTATATATGTGTATATGTATAGATATGTATATATATATATATATGTTTGTGTGTGTGTGTAAATATATATATATATATATATATATACTGTATATGTATATATATATGACAACAACACTCAACACTCACAACAGTGACAAAACAATTAAATTGACAGTCATGTTACGTTATTTTCAAAATGTTTCCTTTTCTTTTCATTGCTTCTTTAACACACTACTTCTCCGCTGATACTCTGATTAAAAAGTGTTCCTTTAATTCTTTTTGAGCAGTTAATATATATATATATATATATATATATATATATATATATATATATATATATATATATATATATATATATATATACAGTATATATATGTATGATATATATATGTTTATGTATATATATATATATATATATATATGTATATATATATATATATATATATGTTTATGTATATATATATATATATATGTTTATGTATATATATATATATATATATATATATGTTTATGTATATATATATATATATATATATGAGCTGGATATATTGTGAGCTGGAGGGTTAATCGCACCCCCAAATAGATAGACGCCCCTGGGAAAACCACAAACCCTGAAACACTGACTACCACCCTCGCATTGTTCCTTATCCTTGCACTATAACGCGTAATACAAGCCTCGCGCTTTACTCCACCGACTTATAAGCCTTGCGCAGCGCCTGTCAGTTTTGGAATTGATTGTTTGCTTTTATCTCTCTCCGCTCCTAGCGGAACTGTCTTCTCTGACTTGTCATGGAGCACATTTAAGCTCATGTGTTTGCAGTGTTTGAATAAAAATCCTTCTTGTTTCTACGTCCTCCTGTGTCTCTGTGCAAATCTGTGACCTAAGCGTGACAAGATATATACTGTATATATATATATATATATATATATATATATATATATATATATATATATATATATATATATATATATATATATATATATATATATGTGTGTGTGTGTGTGTGTGTGTGTGTGTGTGTGTGTGTGTGTGTGTGTGTGTGTGTGTTATTCCTTACAGCTTACTTACAAAAGTTAAGCAGGTTTCATTTCGAAATTCTACACATAACGGTCGACAACATCCGCCCATGTTGAACTTTCTTATTTATGGCTCCATGGCCTTCGCACCTAGCACAGACTCATCAAGTGGACACCAGCATTTTAGTAGAAGAATGCAGCTCCCAAATTTCCAAGGGGGAATCTCCCACCCCCCAAGATACCAACACTTATGATAATAGTACATTTGCTCTACAGTAAAACAATGGCTTTTTGCGTCTGTTGCAATAAAATTAGTTTAAAATTTCATTTGCCACATTTGATTTCATTTGCCACTGTTGAACTACATAGAAATAATAATTTCCAAAGTATATTTTTGGTTGAATTTGCAACCATTTTATTCACAGTCTGGAGTTGAGTGTTTTTGCTGTCCAGTCTCCCGTAAAGTTTTTAAAAGTAATTTTTTCCTGCTTTGACTCTCTTATACTCTTATATCTCACAAATACTGTATTTGTGAATGAAGAAATTTACCTTATCATCTGACTGGACATGTGAAGATGAACCTACCCTTGCTAATGCTCAGAGGTAGTGCAGGATTTCTTTGTTTTCTGGTTACTAGTTATGAGTCATGTTAATATCTTGATAAAACCTTTCTTTGATTAGTATCATTGTATTTCCCTAAAACAGGTTGTGACTTCCAGGGTCTATACAGTTCCCCAAACAGCCGATACAACAGACACCAGGACACAAGTTTAACAACACACACGTTTTATTATGTATGGAGAAGCTCTTTTCCCTCACTCCCCACAACACCACAGTATAACGCACCCAGCACAGTCTATAGCATACAGGACTTTCTTGCTCTTCTCTCTTTCGGCCCCATTCCCTCTCTGGCAAGCTTTGTCGTCTTCCACCTTACTCTGGCATAGGGAATCCATTCCCGGACGGGTTTATCCATTCCTGGGAATTTGGGAATCCTGCATGTCATTCCCAGAAATCCCGGGCTCCTGGGGATGACACAGTGCACGGGCATCTCACATGTGAACAGTTTTAGAATGAGCAACACTTATTTTTAATAAAACTATTGTACTATATTGACACCAATAGAAGACTAACCTTAACTACAATCAGTTCATGCTGTCATACAAGAACATGTATCTAGATAGTTGCAGTAATAAGAGCACTTGCTGTTGCTCTGAAACACCGCTATTTCAGCTATTAGTTTATTTTTAGTTTCTTGTGATTATTCTGTGCTCAGCCTTAGTGGGAGCCGGGAGACTGACTGCTGCTGGTTTGTTGTTGACTGAATTAATCGGCAACACACTATACCGTAGGCCAAAAAACCGTGCCACTTAATTATTTTCAGCTATAACTCTGTTAATTCTTGATCAAGTTTTTTACATGCTTTATATGCAAGCTTGGCCGTTCCCGTTCACCCGGGAATTACAGCAGTTTCATTCCCGGGAATGGATTCCCTACTCTGGAAATGCCCCCTTATATACAGTAATATATATAATATTAATATATGTATGTATGTGTGTGTGTGTGTGTGTGTGTGTGTATATATATATATATATATATATATATATATATATATATATATATATATATATATATATATATATATACTACACACACACACAGCAAATACAAGCTTGGAAGTACTGCCTTAAAATTTTTATTAAGAAGAAAATTAAACCTTTTTAAACTGAGGGAAAATATACCAATCATTATTTGTTAAGGATCTCTTTGTATACCACATTGTCAGTTCGGCCCTCCGGTTGGAATATGACCAAGCTGCGCGCTGAGCTTACTCTTGAGCATGCAACGTACAGTTGGCCATGTGAACAGTAATCTTGTTTCAAATCTCACAGCTTGGATTGCTGCTGTCATAATAGGTTTGAGTTTCATGGTTTGTTTCAATTACGACAGTATTTGTAGGACTTGTGTTGAAGAGACATTCGGCATCTGTCAAGCGTTGTAAGTATAAAACTGGTTTCATCGATAACTTTACATCCAGCTTTTGAGAGTTTAAACATTCATAAACATTGAAGTGTCCACTACTGAAATCGTCACCTGTCAATCTAAGATGTTTAAGAGGCATTGGCGGTTGTCGAAAGTTGTAAAATATTTGGCCATTTTGGTACACTTGACAGTGACAACCGAACAATTCAGCGGCAGCCATCAACTCACATGCAGATGCATAGGTGAAGGGCTTAAGCATTTCACTCTTCTAGTGCTCCTGTGTAGAATAATTTATCTCCTGTACCGTCATCAGTCTACACCTTGAACCTGTCCCAGTCATTCAATGCATAAGACACAATGTTCCTCCGGATATCAAGAGTGAGCCTGATATGGCCATGCAATATGTAAGAAAGAGAATGGAAAAGGTAGGTGCCATCTTCGGGCATGGAAACCACTCGGTGACAGTTCTTTGATCAATGGTGATTACCTCGATAGACATGTTAATGTGGGTACGGTTGGAATGATAAAGGAAATGGGTACCTGAACAATGTAAAGTAAGTCTAAAATACCTACACAATAACTGTAATCGTAATAAATGAACAATAAAACAGCGGAGAAGCCGTGGATTAAATAAAAAGGCTGTAGTTATCAGCAGGGAGACGTGAATCCCGTGGCGAAGCAAGGAAGGGAATGTAGAGACTTGAGCGACAGACGGCCTTATATAGGCAGGTAGCCAACAACGTGGGAGGCGTTGGGATGGGGGACCCAACGCCGCCTCACACGGTGACCGAGCTGCACGCTTTGAACGTATATATGTACGTAAGTAAGATTCATTTAGCGTTGGGATCCTGCGTACCAAATTTCTTGAAGATGGGCCCATAAGTAACAAAGACCATTGAAAAGTTCAATATGGCGGCCGACAGTGGCATCATACCACCGAAATTAGTACCTAATTTCAGCCTTCTACCTACACGGGAAGTTGGAGAATTATCAACGTTGGAAAGTTCAGTATGGCGGCTGACAGTGGCGTCATACCACCGAAATAAGTACGTAAATTGGTTTCGGTTAGCGCAGGGAAGCCACCTACCAAATTTCGTGAAGATGGGCTCAGCCTTCTACCTACACGGGAAGTTGGAAAATTAGTGACGTTGGAAAGTTCAATATGGCGGCCGACAGTGGTGTCATACCATCGAAATAAGTACATACATCAGTTTCGGTTAACGTAGGGAAGCTGCCTACCGAATTTCGTGAAGATGGTGCCATAAATAAGAACGTTCAACATGGTGAACGTTGTCAACTGTTATTGACCGTTATGACCGTTACGTGCCAAATTTCAGCCTTTTACCTAAACGGGAAGTTGGAGAATTACTGATGAGTGAGTGAGTGAGTCAGTGAGGGCGGGCTTTGCCTTTTATTAGTATATACAATATATATAACAACAAAAAAAACAACAAAAAAGAGTTAAGCATTTAAAGCATAAAGAGAAATATTTCTATATGTTCTTTAATTGTAGAAATAGCATAGCTGTGCTTTTCTAAATGCAGAATTAGAGAGGCGAAAAAAGACAAACAAAATCAATTATTATTTATTGTCACTTAAACTGATTCTTGTTAGAAGAAAAACTTGTATCCACAGTACAGTGGTGCTTGAAAGTTTGTGAACCCTTTACAATTTTCTATATTTCTGCATAAATATGACCTAAAACATCATCAGATTTTCACTCAAGTCCTAAAAGTAGATAAAGAGAAACCAGTTAAACAAATGAGACAAAAATATCATAATTGGTCATTTATTTATTGAGGAAAATGATCGAATATTACATATCTGTGAGATGCAAAAGTATGTGAACCTCTAGGATGATCTGTTAGTTTGAAGGTGAAATTAGAGTCGGGTGTTTTCAATCAATGGGATGACAATCATGTGGAAGTGGGCACCCAGTGTTATTTAAAAAACAGGGATTTATCAAAGTCTGCTCTTCACAAACACGTGTTTGTGGAAGTGTATCATGGCACGAACAGAGGAGATTTCTGAGGATCTCCGAAAGAGAGTTGTCGATGCTCATCAGGCTGGAAAAGGTTACAAAGCCATCTCTAAAGAGTTTGGACTCCATCAATCCACAGTCAGACAGATTGGTCTTGAATTTCCTCCATTTGTACACATTGTTACCCTCCCCAGGAGTGGTCGACCAACAAAGATCACTCCAAGAGGAAAGGCGTGTAATAGTCGACGAGGTCACAAAGGAACCCAGGGTAACTTCTAAGCAACTGAAGGCCTCTCTCACATTGGCTCATGTTCATGAGTCCACCATCAGGAGAACACTGAACAACAATGGTGAGCATGGCAGGGTTGCAAGGAGAAAGCCACTACTCTCTAAAAAAAAATTGCTGCTCGTCTGCAGTTTGCTAAAGATCACATGGACAAACCAGAAGGCTATTGGAAGATGGACGGATAAGACCAAAATAGAATTTTTTGGTTTAAATGAAAAGCGTTATGTTTGGAGAAAGGAAAACACTGCATTCCAACATAAGAACCTTATCCCATCTGTGAAACATTGTGGTGGTAGTATCATGGTTTAGGCCTGTTTTGCTGCATCTGGGCCAGGACGGCTTGCCTTCATTGATGGAACAATGAATTCTGAATTATATCAAAGAATTCTAAAGGAAAATGTCAAGACATCTATCCATGAGGGTGGATCATGCTGCAAGACAACGACCCTAAGCACACAAAGAATGGTTAAAGAAGAATAAAGTTAATGTTTTGGAATGGCCAAGTCAAAGTCCTGACCTTAATCCAATCGAAATGTTGTGGAAAGACCTGAAGCGAGCAGTTTATGTGAGGAAACCCACCAACATCCCAGAGTTGAAACTGTTCTGTACGGAGGAATGGGCTAAAATTCCTCCAAGCCAGTGTGCAGGAATGATCAAAAGTTACCAAAAACGTTTAGTTGCAGTTATTGCTGCAAAGGGGGCGTCACACCAGATACTGAAAGCAAAAGTTCACATACTTTTGCCACTCTTAAATATGTAATATTTGATCATTTTCCTTAATAATTAAATGACCAAGTATAATATTTTTGTCTGATTTATTTAACTGGTTTCTCTTTATCTACTTTTAGGACTTGAGTGAAAATCTGATGACGTTTTTGGTCATATTTATGCAGAAATATAGAAAATTCTAAAGGGTTCACAAAGTTTCAAGCACCACTGTAAGTTCATAAGACTGAGTTGGGAATCACTGACATATACAGTACTTGTTTGGGCAATGCACCAATGTCTGGCCTGTCTTGCCCTTCTATTGCAATGGAAATTAAAAATGGAGAAGTCATGGGCTATCCAGGAATTGCACTCAAAGTACTTGTGCATCCTTCTGTTCATCTTTTCCTTCTCCATCACTTGATTGCTCATTTCGGCAGTCACCAACCCACAGCAATAATGCTGCCACCCACACCTCGTCTGTTTTTTTAGTAAGTTATCTGTCCCTTTTCTACCCTTGTATTAAGTGTACAGTTACTGCTACTTTTTAAAATTTAACACATGCTGTGCACATTAATTTTTTGAGAAGTGATCAGTAATAACAGCAGCAAGGGCAGTGGCTGGTGAGTTCACCACAGAATGTGCAAGCACATTATACTGAATATTTGAACCTAGTAAATCCATACGTAAATTAGGAATCCACTTCCAGTGCTGGCCATAGTGGGAGCTCATAAACCAGCCTCTAGAACCACATTCACAGTTATCCACAGTGTCTTAATGATCAATCTTTTTTGTATAACAAGCTATTTTATTATCTGATCACTCTTTACTAGCATGATGTTTGGTTACATTATGTTTGTGGTGTTTAAAACTATTTAACTACAGGTAAAATTCTGTTACAACGAACTCTGAGGGGGGAAAAAAAAATTCATTGTAACAAAAATGTTGTAATGAGATACTGTATTTGTTATTATAGTGTTTTCTTTAACTTGTATCCAGGTATTTGCAATCATTTCAATAGCTTCTTTCATGTTAATTTTAATCTCCTCTTGCATACAAGTTATTCTGATGAGAATTTCTTTCAGCATTTCCTTGCGATAATACACTTTCAGGGTGCGAATGATGCCCAAATCCAATGGCTGAAGCACTGCTGTTCAATTGGGTGGGAGGAATTCAACATTAAATGTGGAAGCATGTTGTGGGCAGCACAGTTTTCAATCAGGAGCCAAATCATCCTTTTCTTCATATTGTGAGGTTTCTGAACTCTTTTGAGACCCACCAGGAATGACACGCTGAAGTGTGTCCCGAAGCGCTTTTGAGGCGTCTGTGGAAGATTGTTTGTCTATTGCTGGGGCAGGGCAATAGAAGGCTCATAGCGGTGCAGTGAAGCGCCAACAGAAGCAAATCATAAAAGATCGGGGTCGCGCTATAACTTCCTGTCTTGCACCCCAAAGCACGAGGCTTTAGTCTCAGTACTTTAGCAAAACCAGCTTTATTCAGCTTGAAACAGGAATGGCACAGTTACTTATTGTAGCATGATCTGCCACTCTGCTATACACAGACATAGCAGTCAGGCAGGGTTGTGGCCAAGTCAGTGACCAAGTAATCCTGTTATCTGCATTTACAATTTATTGCTCCTAACCTTGCATCACCCATCGAGATCTTTTCTGTTTACTTTGGCAGAGAGGTGCAGCATAGCTGTGAGCCTGCTATTGCCCCGTACAGACATGGAGATTGCACTTCGGGATGCTCTTCGGCATACTGTCTAGTTGAGGGAGGTCCCAAGAGAGTTTACAAACCTCACATTTTCTTGAATGAGTGCCGCATTAATAGGAATGTTTCTTGAACGAGCATCACTGATCCGCGTAAAAACTGCTTTTTCAATGTCTTCAAATGCAGCAGTTCAAATACGTTTGCAACCCGCGATTTTTCTTCTTTTTTTGCTCTGTTTTTCAAGAAAGTTGACAGTGTCAATGGTGAAATTTTGAATTCACTGGCCATGTCTTTTTCTTGCAATTGAGTGCTGCAAAAAATTTGTTTTTTCTTTCTAATATGAACTGTTATCGTTTTTTCGTGTGTGCCGTTTCTATAGGAGGGTGACAGTGAGTTAAATTCAAATGGATGTTTTTCAAATGTTGACGAGCAATAAGCAAAAGGTATCACTGAAAACCGCAGGAAACAAATAAAGGCAAAAAAAAAAAAACAGTACGAGGAAAGTTCGAAGAAAGAAAAAAAAATTAGTGTTTCTGTTTGGGGGTCGTTGTGCACAACTGAGCTGTGGTCACAGAACTAAATGCTCTGTGGATGATTCATTCAGGCATTTCAAGGTCTTTTGTGCACTTCGTTGTAATTACAGTATCTGCTGAATGTGCTTCATAGTAATGAGATTTCTATAGACTCGTGTCATATGGGGAAGCTGTTGGGACCATACAAATACTTCGTTGTAATGAAAATTTTGGTGTAAAGATATTCGTTGTAACAGAATTTTACCTGTAGTTAAAGCACAAGACAAATTAACCTTAACTACAAAAAGAGCATCAAAAACTTTTAGCATTTAGGAAAATATTCACAAAACAGAAAGTCTTCAAATGCTTCATAAACACACTGAGGGGAGACAGTTTATTGGATTAATGTTGGTCCCTCATTCCACCAGTCATTTAAGGGCTACACAATAAAAGAGACTGTGTTGAAATTTGATGCCACTTGTTTGAGGTATGGGGAGATGCTGATCATTAGCAGACCTGACTGGATGGGAAAGAACCTAATGAGGGCCTCCAAACAAGTCACTGCTGGAACAGCAACTGCCCTGTACACAAGCATGTATCCTTCATTTTAAAGCCAACTATCAATAATTATGACCTACAATGTTTATACGGAGGCATGCTTGTTTGTAATTTGCAGTACATTTGTGGTCTGATTCAATTGATTTATGCAGTGGTTTAACAATGGTTTAACAACATTTTGTTGAAGTAGTACTTTATTGCTTAATCTGCCTTTTAATGATTCTTACTACTATAAGAATGTATTCCATTGTTTTAGAGTTTTATAACATTATTTCCTAACTATTAACTTAGTTGCTTTTAAATAAAATGTTTAAATATTTCTTTTTTATAGGTGAGACATAAAATGTCACAGAAAGTTTATGCAATGAAACTTCTTAGCAAATTTGAGATGCTCAAGAGGTCAGATTCAGCCTTCTTCTGGGAAGAACGAGATATTATGGCTTTTGCTAATAGTCCCTGGATTGTACAGGTAAGATGCATACTCTGCAGCATCAGGATTAATTTATTTCTTTTCATATTTTAAAATCAAATGTTGCATATCTCTAAATAACTTATTCCAGTTTCTGGTGTTGGTGTATAAATAATGTTTGCAATGCTGATAAAATGGGCCTTGATACTCCACAACCCAGAACTGTCTTTTGATTTGGGTTTGAGGATGTTATTTTATTGAGAGATAGAGTGAGAGCAGAATGGGAATTGTGGTAGGACAGACTGATGGAAGCAATTCCAAATACAATTTTAAAATGTTTAATGTAAAATCTAACAATTGTATTCTCCCAACGTTTTTGATCCTTGCAGCTTTTGAAGAGTAAGGGGTGGTACTCTTTGAACTGAAGCTTTTAAAGATATAACTAACTTACATTTTTGTAAATATGTTAAACCCAGGGTAAAACAGCTGCTAAGAAAATCGAATGTCTATTTAAGCAAAGTTTATAGCTTTATCATTTAAACACAAAATTGTTGTCAGGTAGCTTTTAAAACTCTTCATAGTTGCATCAGAAAATCTGAAACAGTATTTTTGCAGTGCTGGCAGATGAACTAAAATTATTAGGGACTGAAACTTAGCTTGGGATTGTGGGTGTCCCATTCACATTTAATTATCACAAATTCTAATATTTAATGCCCGATTTTTTTCTCAAATACATATTTAGAACAGTGGAACATTAGCCCAACAAGTTTGCCCATCCTGTTCAACTAGTTAGTTTAAAATCATATCAAAATGAGATTTGAAGGACTCTAAAGTCCTACTCTCCACCACACTACCAAATGTGTGGTTATTTTTGTGAAAAAAACTTTGTAACATTTGTGTGAAAGCTGACCTTAACAAGTTTCCAACCATGTTCCAGTGTTCTTGTTGCAGAGTTTATTTTAACATAACAACTGGGATCTACTGTACTAATTTCTTTCATAATTTTAAACCCTTCAATCATATCCCCTCTTAATATCTGTTTAAACTGGAAAGGTTTAACTCCTTCAGTCTTTCTTTGTAACTCATACCTCTTAGTCCTTGAATCAGCCTTGTTGCTCTTCTCTGAACTTTCTTTACTACTGCCATGTCTTTTTTGTAATATGGAGACCAAAATCATTTAGTAAGCATCTCACTTGCATGTTGTAAGAATTTTAATGTCCTTTTAAAATGAGTATTGTATAACTCTCCCTAATTTGGTACTTAGGAATTCATTTAAGATTTAAGAATTTTTTTTTACATTTTGTTAAGCTCACATGGGTAGGATATTCCTAACCTGTTTTAGTTGATCTTGAATGGAACAGGGAGTGGCAAAATATGGCATTTAGCTGTTTAGTGGAGCTTTAAAGGTGTGCAGCCGAGGTAGAAGACATACAATACCCTGTGCATAAACTTTTGCTTTAGAAGAACCAAAACTATATTTTTTTTAAATTGAAGGCTGAAAATAGGCTGAGGAATATTATTATTATTGTTGTACATTATTTGATACAAAAATCAGAAAATTGACTTGGATTGCTTTGTAAATTCATTCATAGTTTTTTATTTAACTAAGTGACTGCTGCCATTTCATTGCTGTGTAGTGAGGTTTAAAGACACTTGAAACTGTCACTCTTTAAATGTTTTTTATGGGCTGACTGCCTTTAAACCTGTTTCTGACTAGTAAATTATGTGGTACACACTAATACAGGGCTGTGGAGTCGGTAGATAAATGCTCCGACTCCGACTCCTCAGTTTCTAAATCGTCCGACTCCTCAGTTTCTAAATCGTCCGACTCCGACTCCTCAGTTTCTAAATCGTCCGACTCTGACTCCGACTCCTCTGTATGTATATACTATGCTAATGTATTTTCTACATCCATTGATGGAAAGGAATTACTGGCTAGGAAGCCAACACTCTACTATAATTCCAGATTAAAGACAAGCACAATTGATTGGCGGCCGCAGATTGCGGGTGTCCACATGGACGGGCAGATCCAGCTTGCCGAAAATGTCGACCACCGCCCCCATCCAAAGTAATGTGATGCCTCTGTCTGCTGCAGTGGCTGTCTCCTCTGTCAGCCAGCCAGAAGTTTAGTGCATTGTGTCACTCACCGGCCAGCTGATCAGCAGAACGAGCCTCTGCTGGAGACAGGTAGGGAGATCTGTGTTCTCGGCTCCTTCGGCCCCCTTCACTAGCGCATGGCAAAGGGGAGCCGACGGAGCTGAGAACACACCAGATGATTTTTCAGGCGTTTGATGCATGATGACACGTTAAACGGCCGAAAAATCGGCAGTGCATCTGTAAATGTATGGGGGGCTTTAGGCTAGGTTCACAGTTCCCTGTAACAGTGGAGCACGACACAATGGAAAGCGGTGCCGCACCTTACCTGTGCATTACATCCCATATAGTGACGCATACAGTCGGTGAAAAGCATGCTTCATGGTTATTTGACATGTTCGTTTTGTGGTAACATTATGCACTGCATGCATTGGGCTTTATTCTTACAGCAGAGAAGTAGTTCATTATGACTGTTTGTGAATTAGGACATTTCAACTTACTTTTTTAATTCCCATTTAAATTTAGTAGGAGTCGGAGTCGGTTAACTTTTTGCCGACTCCGACTCCAGGTACCCAAAATTGTCTCCGACTCCACAGCCCTCCACTAATAGATAAGAAACAGTGGTCAAGGATAACATTCAAGAATGTTGGTGATGTGATATATCTATATACTTGTGGCTAAGGCTGCCTCCTAACTGAAAAGAATCCAGTTCAGGAGAAACAAAGGACTTTGTAGCAACGTTATTATAGTTTTGCCTTTTACATTAGTTTTTATTTTTATATCATTTCTGATTTTACTTGGAAAGTTTAGTTTTAGTTTTCCTTCATTGTGTATTTTTAGTTTTAATTTCGTTTTTATTTCACAAAGACATTTCTGTTTTATTTTTATATATATTAGTTTTAGTTTTAGTAATTATGGTATAGTTAGAAAGAGCTAATATGGACTTTAGTTTTGTGTTACAATCAGACAGAACTGTACACTTGACAGGTTTGCGTATGAGTTTAACATTAGTGGAAGCTTATTAAACTATATGGTTTACTATCTGATTTTGTTTTTGTCTAATAACACCATGCATAATCAAAGCCAGTTACTAAATATGAACAATTTTATGCAATTTTATAATTTTTAAAATATTTTCTGTGTCATTTGTGCTTAACAAATGTGCACTGACTATTGGCACTTTTTTCTCCCCTCCTTTTCTTGCCCACAATGGGCCACATTGTCCATCCATTCCATCCATCCATCCATTCATCCATCCTCTTCCGCTTATCCGAGGTCGGGTCGCGGGGGTAGCAGCTTAAGCAGAGAAGCCCAGACTTCCCTCTCCCCGGCCACTTCTTCCATCCCAAGGCGTTCACAGGCCAGCCGGGAGACATAGTCCCTCCAGTGTGTCCTGGGTCTTCCTCGGGGCCTCCTCCTGGTTGGACGTGCCCGGAACACCTCACCAGGGAGGCGTCCAGGAGGCATCCTGATCAGATGCCCGAGCCACCTCATCTGACTCCTCTCGATGCGGAGGAGCAGCGGCTCTACTCTGAGCCCCTCCCGGATGACTGAGCTCCTCACCCTATCTTTAAGGGAAAGCCCAGACACCCTGCGGAGGAAACTCATTTCAGCCGCTTGTATTCGCGATCTCGTTCTTTCGGTCACTACCCATAGCTCATGACCATAGGTGAGGGTAGGAACGTAGATCGACTGGTAAATTGAGAGCTTTGCCTTACGGCTCAGCTCTTTTTTCACCTCTTCACCTTTTTTCACATCACTGCGGATGCCGCACCGATTCGCCTGTCAATCTCACGATCCATTCTTCCCTCACTCGTGAACAAGACCCCGAGATACTTAAACTCCTCCACTTGGGGCAGGATCTCGCACCCAACCCTGAGAGGGCACTCCACCCTTTTCTGGCTGAGGACCATGGTCTCGGATTTGGAGGTGCTGATTCTCATCCCAGCCGCTTCACACTCAGCTGCGAACTGCTCCAGAGAGAGCTGAAGATCACGCCTGATGAAGCAAACAGGACATCATCATCTGCAAAAAGCAGTGACCCAATCCTGAGTCCACCAAACCGGACCCCTTCAACACCCTGGCTGCGCCTAGAAATTCTGTCCATAAAAGTTATGAACAGAATCGGTGACAAAGGGCAGCCCTGGCGGAGTCCAACTCTCACTGGAAACGGGCTCGACTTACTGCCGGCAATGCAGACCAAGCTCTGACACCGGTTGTACAGGGACCGAACAGCTCTTATCAGGGGTCCGTACCCCATACTCCCGAGCACCCCCACTGGATTCCCCGAGGGACACGGTCGAATGCCTTTTCCAAGTCCACAAAGCACATGTAGACCGGTTGGGCAAACTCCCATGCACCCTCCAGGATTCTGCTAAGGGTGCAGAGATGGTCCACTGTTCCGCGACCAGGATGAAAACCACACTGTTCCTCCTGAATCCGAGGTTCAACTATCCGACGGACCCTCCTCTCCAGAACCCCCGAATAGACTTTTCCAGGGAGGCTGAGGAGTGTGATCCCTCTATAGTTGGAACACACCCTCCGGTCCCCCTTTTTAAAGAGGGGGACCACCACCCCGGTCTGCCAATCCAGAGGCACTGTCCCGATGTCCATGCGATGTTGCAGAGACGTGTCAACCA
The DNA here is from genome assembly GCF_016835505.1 of Polypterus senegalus. Lineage (NCBI taxonomy): Eukaryota > Metazoa > Chordata > Cladistia > Polypteriformes > Polypteridae > Polypterus > Polypterus senegalus. Next base: position 250,297,816 of record NC_053156.1, on the reverse strand, counting down.
AGACAGTCCTACAACATCCAGAGCCTTAAGGAACTCCGGGTATATCTCATCCACCCCCGGGCCCTGCGACCAAGGAGTTTTTTGACCACCTCGGTGACTTCAGTCCCAGGCTCTGCTTCCTCATTGGAAGGCATGTTAGTGGGATTGAGGAGGTCTTCGAAGTACTCCCCCCACCGACCCACAACATCCCGAGTTGAGGTCGGCAGCGCACCATTGCCACTGCACTGCTTCCCCTTTCTGAGATGCCGGACGGTGGACCAGAATCTCCTTGAAGCCGTCCGAAAGTCGTTCTCCATGGCCTCTCCAAACTCCTCCCATGCCCGAGTTTTGCCTCAGCAACAACCGAAGCCGCCTTCCGCTTGGCCTGCCGGTACCTATCAGCTGCCTCCAGAGACCCACAGGACAAAAAGGTCCTATAGGACTCCTTCTTCAGCTTGACGGCATCCCTCAACGCCGGTGTCCACCAACGGGTCAGGGGATTGCCGCTGCGACAGGCACCGACCACCTTAAGGCCACAGCTCCGGTCAGCCGCCTCAACAATAGAGGCACGGAACATGGCCCATTCGGACTCAATGTCCCCACCTCCCTCGGGGCGTGGTTGAAGTTCTGCCGAGGTGGGAGTTGAAGCTACTTCTGACGGGGGCCTCTGCCAGCCGTTCCCAGCAGACCCTCACAACACGTTTGGGCCTACCAGGTCTGACCAGCATCTTCCCCCCACCATCGAAGCCAACTCACCACCAGGTGGTGATCAGTTGACAGCTCCGCTCCTCTCTTCACCCGAGTGTCCAAGACTTATAGCTGCAAGTCCGACGACACAACCACAAAGTCGATCATGTGCACTGGCCTAGGACACTATGCCAAGTGCACATATGAACACCCTTATGCTTGAATATGGTGTTCATTATGGACAATCCGTGACGAGCACAGAAGTCCAATAACAAAACACTGCTTGGGTTCAGATCGGGGGTCCTTTCCTCCCAATCACACCCTTCCAGGTCTCACTGTCATTGCCCACGTGGTCATTGAAGTCTCCCAGCAAAATGAGGGAATCCCCAGAAGGTATGCCCTCTAGCACCCCCTCCAGAGACTCCAACAAGGGTGGATACTCCAAACTGCTGTTCGGCACATATGCACAAACAGTCAGGACCCTTCCCCTGAGGAGGCCACCCTCTCGTCCACCGGGGTAAACCCCAATGCACAGGCTCCAAGTCGGGGGGGCAATAAGTATTCCCACACCTGCTCAGCCTCTCACCGGGGCAACTCCAGAGTGGTAGAGAGTCCAGCCCCTCTCAAGGAGATTGGTTAAAGAGTCCAAGCTGTGTGTCGAGGTGAGTCCGACTATATCTAGCTGGAACCTCTCAACCTCATGCACTAGCTCAGGTTCCTTCCCCTTCAGAGAGGTGACATTCCACGTCCCAAGAGCCAGTTTCTGTAACCGAGGATCAGACCGCCAAGGTCCCGCCTCCGGCCACCACCCAACTCACACTGCACCTGACCTCCTTGGCCCCTCCCATAGGTGGTGAGCCCATGGGAAGGAGGACCTACGTTCCCTCTTCGGCTGTGCCCGCCGAGCCCATGGGTGCAGGCCCGGCCACCAGGCGCCGCCATCGAGCCCCACCCCAGGCCTGGCTCCAGAGGGGGCCGGTGACCCGCGTCCGGGCAAGGGAAAACGTCGTCCACAGTTTTTATTCTTCATTGGAGGTTTGTTGAACCGTTCTTTGTCTCATCCCTCACCTAGGACCAGTTTGCCTTGGGTGGCCCTACCAGGGGCATAAAGCCCCGGACAACATAGCTCCTAGGATCATTGGGACACGCAAACCCCTCCACCACGATAAGGTAACGGTTCAAAGAGGGGACACATTGTGATGAAATTTATTTTTTCTCTAAATGTCTTTAGCACGCAACATTATGCTTACAATTAATGCCTTCAACATTGTATTAAAAATCTCATATACTGGGCTTTATTTTCTACCAGCCTTATTGATCCCTGATTTCATCTCAGGAACACAAAATTTAAAGACAGAATTTTTCCACCTGCAGGCCTGAAAAGATATCAAAAACCAGAAAATAGATTCTACTGTGTTTTGTCAGGTGTGGTCATGAAAATCAAGGGGATTTAGGAAGAACAGGGCAGTTAGGCTTGAATCAGTGTGCAGACCCCCCCTACTTGTGTTGAGGAGAAACAAAATAAAACAAGCATTTAGAGTCAATGTTGGGTGTAGTGAGACTTTAATAGCCCATGTATAAGAACAGTTAACCCTTAATGAGAAGAGTAAGAGTAGGTAATAGGAGCATGGGCAGCCATACAACAACAGAAACAGCATCTGAGATTAGGAGCAATATATACATTTACTAAACCCGCTTATCCAGAGCAGTATCAGAGGAAAACTGGAGCTTATCTGAGCAGCTTTGGGTGCAAAGCAGGGAAAATCCCTGGTATGCAATATATTCGACATGGATGATGTGAAGTGTGATATTTCAACTACCTCTATTTTGACAGAGAGAAAAGATTAAAAAGAGGGGGACAAATATTTTAAAACATAATTCTGCCACCAGATCATTTTCACAATATCAGGTAGTTTGAGCTGTGAATGTAAAATAGATAAACTAATAAAATAAAGAATAAATACAAAACGCATTAGCATGTTTAGTTTTTCACCAGTTGGCAGACTCTCTTCACCTATCTACTGTATCTGTAGTTCAGTAGAGAGATTAGAAACTCAGGAATTTTACAATGTTTTGTATTGCTTTGTTGCTAAAAGACCTTTTTAAAGCAACAATATACTAATCTTGTATGTTGACCTAGTCAGTCTCTCAATCAGTGCCATTTTATATTCAAAAAGGATTTCTCCTGTATGAAGTGGCAAGTGAATTATTGTCAATAAAACACACACTTGAGAAATAAACTTAAACGTTATTCTCTCGTGATTTTTCTGTCCATCTGGTAAAGGTTTAGTTAACCAACATGTTTCAACTTCATCAATTTGAATTGCATTTAGATATACAGTACAAGAAGCACAAAGAAATGCCACAGTTCATCATAACAGACATCAGACTCCTATCCAGCATAGAATATGGTTTAATGTGTGCTGCTCTATTAGTTGCTTTGTACATACTGCATCTGGGGCTCAATCAGAATTGCAACTAACATGCCATTTATGAACATTTATTATATGTGTCTAATACTTCCCTCTTGAGCCCTGGAGATCCAGTGAAGGAAAGCTATCGAGCACATTCAAAGCAAAATCATCACCTTGGTATGCATCACCAACACTTGGACCAGAATTCAACATGCTGCCACAATCGGCTCCTGAAGAACTGTCACTGTTATCACACAGCAGATCATCTTCTTCTTCACACACTTTATGCGTCCGTATTGCCCTGTCACTTCAAATGCTCTGTCAACACCTGCCCTGCGTCGCCTGTAGCCGTGTCCCATTAATGCCAATGTGAAACACCAGTGTGAGCAAGATATTTTTTAAAATCTATAGGAAATGATTGACTTTAAAACACAGTTTTTTTTTTTTTAGCAAATGCATATATACCATCTTTGTGAAGAAAAAACTTTGCAATGATATTATATTTATTCACTAAGCATTGAATTTGTTTATTTATTTCTTATTTTTCCAAACCTATATTTCAGCTCATAGTTTGGGGAAGTTGAAATTTATTTCAGCAAATTTTCACGCAAGTCAAGAACATACCTCGGAAAGTCTACCAGTCAGATGTAGGGAACATGCATCCTCATAGACTCACTCACTTGAACACGTTAGTAAATCAACAAACTTGAGTGCTGTAAACATGGCGTGGCTGTTTAGCTTTTCTAATAAATGTTTGTCTTTGCCACAGAAATTTAGGGGTGTATACCTTTAAGTGTAAAACATTATGGAAGGCAGGTGTATTGATTTTAAAATATGATTTTTTTCAAAAATGAATTTTAGCAGTTCTCTTTTATTTCACTTGCTGCTAAATAATACTGGAAGAGAATGGCTTTAAAATTTTAACAGTTGGCAGAAAGATGGCAAATGAAGAATAGGTTAAATATTCCCATTAATTTTTAATGTAAGATTTTTAAAATAAAGTTTCAATTTACAACATCAAGAAGACTGAACAATATGTAGGTATGCATAGAAGTTACTGTTTATATGCTGATATGATTAATTTGTATTTATATAAAAATATGTAGAATTGAATAGAAGCCCAATGCTTTTGAGCTCTATTTGAATCACCCACTTAGCACATTGTGGAAGGGGCATTTTCTGAAATAGGAAGTTGGATTCAGGATGATTTTCATTTAAAAGTCTCTGTGATTAGGATCACCCTCAGAAAACCATGATTGGTGCATCTGTCCATCAGATGCTTTGTGTAAATTACACTTTGAATGTTTCTGTATCCCCACCCCCCTTTTTTTTCTCTAAATTAATAATGATCTTGTTCCGTTTCTTCTTTAAGCTCTGTTGTGCCTTCCAAGATGACCGCTTCCTTTATATGGTAATGGAGTACATGCCTGGAGGAGATCTGGTGAATCTTACAAGTACCTACGATGTGCCTGAAAAATGGGCCAAATTTTATACTGCTGAAGTTGTGTTAGCTCTTGATGCTATTCATTCTATGGGTTTCATACACAGAGATGTGAAGCCTGACAACATGCTGCTTGACAAATATGGACATTTAAAGTTGGCAGATTTTGGGACGTGCATGAAAATGGATGAGGTAATTTGATTTTTTTTTTATTATTATTGTTATTTTGGTGTTTTCCAGATGCTTATTGCTCGTAAGATTTATCATCTGAATACCCAACTACTTATACCAAATTAAATAATTAAGTTTATTCTTTGGAAGTGTGCCTTTCAAATTTCTGCAACATGCTGAAACAAAATAGTTGAACATTCAGATATAATATTTCTTTTTGATGTAATTTTTTTCACGTTATTCTAAATTTTTACCGATTACCATGGTTCTGTTTTTGTCTACTTTCAATTCTGAATGCAAAAGTATAATTTAAATAAATAATTTTGAAAGTATTTTTGCCACAGAATGTAACTGATGCCTTGAGTGAAATTGCTTTTCTGTTTAGTACTATTGTTTAATGCTCTTCAGTTAGAGATATAGTCATTAAATTTCTCATTGTCACCCAAATAAGATATTTAATTTATCAATTTCAGCAGAGGAAAGAGAGAGAGAGGTTAGGAGCATGTGCTAATACAATGCATTGCTGCACCCACCATATGACAAACCAATTCAGAATCTAGATTAAGCCCCGAGTGCAGCCATGCAACGGGTGACACCTCAGCACCACAGTAGTTCAGATGGAGTGGAACCAGTGTGAGGTTTTTTATGGTGGCTGGAGTGCCAATCTGCCACCAACCCCCAGGTTTTTCTCTGCAGTTTGGAGGGATCAAAACGTCATTAATGTCATACCCAGGATGGAGCAATTGCAGGTTAAGGGCCTTGCTCAAGGGCCCAACAGAGCAGAGTCCCTTTTGGCATTTATGGAATTCGAACCAGCAACCTTCTGATTGCCAGTGCAGATTTCTAGCCTCAGAGCCACCACTATGCCAATTCAACAGAGTCTTATAAAAAAAAAAAGAATGATTTATTGAGCTGATGTTTTATATGATTGATTGACTAAAAGAAATATATTCTTCTATCCCTGAATTAATATAACATTATGAATCAATATGTATCATTAATCCTATCTGAAGTCTACCATCGACCACATCCTGGCACTGAGGGCTCTCATGGACCACAAATGTAAATATTGTCAGAGCTTCTTTTGCAGCCTTTGTCGATTTTCGTAATGTGTTCAACTCTGTTGCTTGAGCCGAGACTGTAGCAAATCCTGAGACTTTGCAGGATCCGTCTAAAGTTGCTGGACATCATGACTGCCTGTATACTGGAACTGTGAGTGCTGTGCATGGTGGATTCGGAACCTCTGTATTTTTCCCAGGTGATTCTGGGGTTCGTCAGAGATGTGTTCTTTCTCCTACTCTGTTCAATGCTTGCATGTGCTGGTTGTTGGGCAGGGTCGTGGGGTACAATGGCTAAGGTGCATTTGCTGGTGAAAAAAGATTCACTAATCTTAATTTTGCCAGTGGTGCTGTTATCTTCATGGAGTCAGTCGAGGCTCTGATTGGGGCTCTGGAGAGTCTGAGTGGGGAGTCTTGAGTGTCTGGGCTTTTAGAGTCCTTTATAAAAACCAAGATCCAGGCCTTTAACACTAGAAACCCTGAAGCCTTCGATAAAATGTTGTAATGCCGGACAACCTTGAATTATTTCGCACCTCTTTAGTAGTGTCTTTGTTTTGTAAATGTAGCGAGCAGCCTGCTACCCCATTTCCCCCCCACCGACACAGCTGAAGTTCTTCCAGCTCAAATTTGTTTATCTGGGTGTGAGGTGCCTGGAGTTGTATAGGGTAAATAATACATCGTTATTTGGAATACGTGCATTTCATGTGTGTTCCGTGTCAACAACGATCTGGGTAAATGTAGGGTAATAGGAAATGCGAGGCAAGAAATGTTGAACACATATGTAACTAAAACAATTTTCTTTAATGTTATAGTAAAAATTAATAAAATGTTGATGTGAAATACATGAAAACTGAGAAATTACATGTACATAAGTATTCACAGCCTTTGCTCAGTACTTTGTCGATGCACCTTTGGCAGCAATTACAGCCTCAAGTCTTTTTGAATTTGTTGCCACAAGCTTGGCACACCTATCCTTGGCCAGTTTTGCCCATTCCTCTTTGCAGCACCTCTCAAGCTCCATCAGGTTGGATGGGAAGCGTTGGTGCACAGTCATTTTAAAATCTCTCCAGAGACGTTCAATCAGATTCAAGTCTGGGCTCTGGCTGGGCCACTCAAGGACATTCACAGAGTTGTCCTGAAGCCACTCCTTTGATATCTTGGCTGTGTGCTTAGGGTTGTTGTCCTGCTGAAAGATGAACCGTCGCCCCATTCTGAGGTCAAGAACGCTTTAGAGCAGGTTTTCATCCAGAATGTCTCTGTACATTGCTGCAGTCATCTTTCCCTTTATCCTGACTAGTCTCCCAGTTCCTGCCGCTGAGAAACATCCTCGCAGCATGATGCTGCCACCACCATGCTTCACTGTAGGGATGATATTGGCCTGGTGATGAGTGGTGCCTGGTTTCCTCCAAACGTTACGCCTGGCATTCACACCAAAGAGTTAAATCTTTGTCTCATCAGACCATAGAATTTTGTTTCTCATGGTATGAGAGTCCTTCAGGTGCCTTTTGGCAAACTCCAGGTGGGCTGCCATGTGCCTTTTACTAAGGAGTGGCTTCCGTCTGGCCACTGTGCCATACAGGCCTGATTGGTGGATTGCTGCAGAGATGGTTGTCTTTCTGGAAGGTTCTTCTCTCTTTACAGAGGACCTCTGGAGCTCTGACAGAGTGACCATCGGGTTCTTGGCCACCTCCCCGACTAAGGCCCTTCTCCCCCGATTGCTCAGTTTAGATGGCCGGTCAGCTCTAGGAAGAGTCCTGGTGGTTTCGAACTTCTTCCACTTACAGATGATGGAGGCCACTGTGCTCATTGGGACCTTCAAAACAGCAGAAAGTTTTCTGTAACCTTCCCTAGATTTTTGCCTCGAGACAATCCTGTCTTGGAGGTCTACAGACAATTCCTTTGACTTCATGCTTGGTTTGTGCTCTGACATGAACTGTCAACTGTGGGACCTTATATAGACAGGTGTGTGCCTTTCCAAATCATGTCCAATCAACTGAATTTACCACAGATGGACTCCAATTAAGCTGCAGAAACATCTCAAGGATGATCAGAGGAAGCAGGATGCACCTGAGCTCAATTTTGAGCTTCATGGCAAAGGCTGTGAATACTTCTGTGCATGTGCTTTCTCAATTTTTTTATTTTTAATAAAATTGCCAAAATCTCAAGTAAACATTGTCATTATGGGGTGTTGTGTGTGGAATTCTGAGGAAAAAAATGAATTTAATCCATTTTGGAATAAGGCTGTAACATAACAACATGTGGAAAAAGTGATGCGCTGTGAATACTTTCTGGATGCACTATATATATATATATATATACATATATATATACATATATATATATATATATATATATATATATATATATATATATAATAATAATAATAATAATTTATTACATTTATATAGCGCTTTTTTTTTTCAAGGCACTCAAAGCGCTTTACATACAAGGGGATCTCCTCAACCACCACCAGTGTGCAGCATCCACCTGGATGATGCGGCGGCAGCCATAGTGCGCCAGAACGCCCACCACACACCAGCTTACTGGTGGAGAGGAGACAGAGTGATGAAGCCAATCAGTGTATGGGGATGATTAGGAGGCCATGACGGTCAGAGGCCAATGGGCAAATCTGGCCAGGATGCGGGTAACACCCTACTTTCCGAAAGACATCCTGGGATTTTTAATGACCACAGAGAGTCAGGACCTCGGTTTAAGCGTCTCATCGAAAAGACGGTGCTTTTACAGTATAAGCGTCCCCATCACTATACTGGGGCATTAGGACCCACACAGACCACAGGGTGAGCACCCCTGCTGGCCTCACTAACACCTCTTCCAGCAGCAACCTAGTTTTTCCCAGAAGGTCTCCCATTCAGGTACTGACCAGGCTCAACCCTGCTTAGCTTCCGTGGGCAACCAGTCTAGGGCTACAGGGTGATATGGCTGCTGGCCGATATATATATACATATACATATATATATATACATATACATATACATATATATACATATATATATATATATATATATATATATATATATATATATATATATATATATATATATATATATATATATATATGTATATATATATATATATATATATATATATATGTATGTATATATATATATATATATATATATATATATATATATATATATACAGGTGCTGTCATAAAATTAGAATATCATGACAAAGTTGATTTATTTCAGTAATTCCATTCAAATAGTGAAACTTGTATATTAGATTCATTCATTACACACAGACTGATGTATTTCAAATGTTTATTTCTTTTAATTTTGATGATTATAACTGACAACTAATGAAAGTCCCAAATTCAGTATCTCGGAAAATTATAATATCAATTAAGACCAATGCAAAAAATTTTTAGAAATGTTGGCCAACTGAAAGGTATGAACATGAAAAGTATGAGCATGTACAGCACTCAATATTTAGTTGGGGCTCTTTGGCCTGGATTACTGCAGCAATGCGGCGTGGCATGGAGTCGATCAGTCTGTGGCACTGCTCAGGTGTTATGAGAGCCCATGTTGCTCTGATAGTGGCCTTCAGCTCTTCTGAATTGTTGGGTCTGGCGTATTGCATCTTCCTCTTCACAATACCCCATAGATTTTCTATGGGGTTAAGGTCAAGCGAGTTTGCTGGCCAATCAAGAACAGGGATACCATGGTCCTTAAACCAGGTACTGGTAGCTTTGGCACTGTGTGCAGGTGCCAGGTCCTGTTGGAAAATGAAATCTGCATCTCCATAAAGTTCAGTCAGCAGCAGGAAGCATGAAGTGCTCTAAAACTTCCTGGTAGACGGCTGCGTTGACCTTGGACCTCAGAAAACACAATGGACCAACACCAGCAGATGACATGGCACCCCAAACCATCACTGACTGTGAAAACTTTACACTGGACCTCAAGCAACGTGGATTCTGTGCCTCTCCTCTCTTCCTCCAGACTCTGGGACCTTGATTTCCAAAGGAAATGCAAAATTTACTTTCATCAGAGAACATAACTCTGGACCACTCAGCAGCAGTCCAGTTGAGGCGCTTCTGGCGCTGTCTCTTGTTCAAGAGTGGCTTTACACAAGGAATCGACAGCTGAAACCCATGTCTTGCATACGTCTGTGCGTGGTGGTTCTTGAATCACTGACTCCAGCTGCAGTCCACTCTTTGTGAATCTCCCCCACAGTTTTGAATGGGTTTTGTTTCACAATCCTCTCCAGGGCGGTTATCCCTATTGCTTGTACACTTTTTTCTACCACATCTTGTCCTTCGCTTTGCCTCTCTATTAATGTGCTTGGACACAGAGCTCTGTGAACAGCCAGCCTCTTTAGCAATGACCTTTTGTGTCTTGCCCTCCTTGTGCAAGGTGTCAATGGTGGAGTCTTTTGGACAACTGTCAAGTCAGCAGTCTTCCCCATGATTGTGTAGCCTACAGAACTAGACTGAGAGACCATTTAAAGGCTTTTGCAGGTGTTTTGAGTTAATTAGCTGATTAGAGTGTGGCACCAGGTGTCTTCAATATTGAACCTTTTCACAATATTCTAATTTTCTGAGATACTGAATTTGGGACTTTCATTAGTTGTCAGTTATAATCATCAAAATTAAAAGAAATAAACATTTGAAATACATCAGTCTGTGTGTAATGAATGAATCTAATACACAAGTTTCACTATTTGAATGGAATTACTGAAATAAATCAACTTTGTCATGATATTCTAATTTTATGACCAGCACCTGTATATACAGTATATATATATATATATATATATATATATATATATATATATATATATATATATATATATATATATATATATATATACACATAGAACCGTTATATAAGCCGAATTTAGGTCCTAGATTTTTGGCTTGGAGTTTGGGGGTCGGTTTATACAATGAGTATCGTTTCAGATTCAAGATTTCCAGTGCAATGCCAGTTTTACCGATGAATACGGAAGTAAATAATGACTGAAAACCACAGAGCCATCTTTCAGATAAAGAAGTAACTTTGCATGCGGTACTTTAAATTAAATAAAGAATTTATTCAAAAAGTGTTTTAGTTGTTGATTTTATTTAATAAAATTTATAATAAATTATCAGGAAGTTTAAAATGAAATTTTTTGTTTTGATTTACGATCAACATCTTGCGATCACGAAGCGGATGCGACCCGCGTTGTATCGGCTTGCGATTGCAAACAAACAACCGAGGCGTTAGTAAGCGTCAGTCGGAGACCCAGATACATGTGTTTGTGGATGTAATTTCCGTCATTTCAGTGATTTACCTATATATATAATTCATTAAGACCATGCAAGCAAGACACATAATTGCTGGAAGGAAGGAAAAGAAGGTAAAAGTGCTTAGCGCTTAATCGAAAACGAAGATGGACGTTGTGTGGAAATATCTCCTCCTTTACTGCAGCCCAAAGATGTCAAATTAAATGGGTGAGTACAGTATGAAATTGTTTCTAGAATAGAATGCCTTTTATTGTCACTATACGCATCTACAATGAGATTTAAAGCAGCTCCTTCAGTGCAGAAAAAGGTTCTGTATAGGGCTTGTATGGTTGTTTTTAGCTTTAGCATAACTTGGCGGATCTGCGCTCCGCCTTCTGCTTTCTTTTCCTCCTCCGGTCTGTGTTGTCTCCTAGACCCGACAACAATCACGAGAGCCCGCTGGTCTCGCTATATTTGTCTGGGATGTTGTGCGTGTGATGAAAAACACTCGAAACAGATGTCTATAAGGTTCTGAATGGTGTAGCGGATGTTGGCCAAACCGATCGTGCACAAACAAGGACAAAAAAGTACAAAAAACAACAAAAGTGCACTGAAAAGGAGAGCTGAGCGCTGCCGCCATGCTCCTAGCTTAATTAATGAAGTAGGCTTGGCACTTTTATAACTTATTGGTTAGTGCATTAGAAAAATGATTGGTGTTTTGGTAAATTATGCACATTATATTATATATCAAAATGCCGCAGTCTCAAATTCTAAGCCGATAAACACTATAAATATACACGAAGAGACACTTTTAAGGAAATTTAGAAAAATTTTGCTTGGTGAAAAGGGTTAAAATAAATCGGGTCATCGGCAAATACATGTAATTTAGTAGGTAGAGAAGGGTTGGCTAATATACCGAGGCCTACTATTCCGGGATCTACAGTGTATATATATATATATATATGTGTGTATATATATATATATATATATATATATATATATATATATATATATATATATATACAAAAAATACCAGCCATTGTGAGAAGTAGTGTGTTAAAGAAGCAATGAAAAAGAAAAGGAAACATTTTGAAAATAACGTAACATGATTGTCAATGTAATTATTTTGTCAGTGTTGTAAGTGATGAGTGTTGTTGTCATATATATATATATTTTTACACACATAAACATATATATATATACATATATTTTTACACACACACACATAAACATATATATATACATATCTATACATAAACACATATATACATACATATATATCTACATATATACATATACATACACACATACATACATACACACACATATATACACACAAATACATATATATATATATACACACACACATATATATAAACATATATATACATATACATACATATCTACATATATACACACACAGCTATTTCGTATAAGTGCAATACGCTGCTTGTTAAAATGGATAACTCCCGCTCTTACGTGCAAGTCTGCGTGGATATTATGAACTATCATATTTGTTCAAGTTCTATTTAAATTTTAAATAGAAGGAATTTTTATTTAGTCGACAGAAATATCTTTGGTAGGAATGGTAAAAACAGACAGGAATATTATTCCTGAATAAATCAACTCAAACCTTAAACAACTTATAATATTTTGCTCTCCATAAAATATATCCTGTCTAAATTATACAAGTTAGAAATAAAGTAAACATTAAAAGAACAAACATTCAAATTTCTTTACTCTTATGTAATTTTATATAAAAAAATAAACTTAGATTTTAAATATCCCAAAAGATTTTGCTCTCCATAAAAATATATCCTGTCAAAATTATACAAATTCAAATATGAACATGCTGCATAACAAAACCTGGAAATATAAATAAAATGTGTTCCTTTCAGCAATAACAAATCAAATCATTCAGTTGTCTTTGCTCATATGTCATTTTAGAGCTGGACGCCTGGCATCTTTTTTGGCAACAGGTTCGTTTCTGTTTGGTGTGAGGTTCTGTGTTGTGGAGATTCTCAGGATGGATTGCAGGTGCTCATCAGTGAGGCGACTCCTGTGTGCTGTTTTGTTAGTCTTTATCACTGAGAAGAGCTTCTCATACAGATATGTGCTACCAAACATGCACAAGGTTCGAGCATGTAGACGGACTTTTTGTTCTTCAAAGTCACCAAAGCGCCGTGCAAACTCAGTGCTCAGTTTATCAGCAAAGTGCGTGTTGGGAACACCGTAGTAGCGACTTGGTTTAACATTACTTGGCAACAGGGAAAGTGGGGCAAGGTGCACTGGTGCATTTGTGTCTCCCATAAAAGCAGCTTCACTTGAAATCACTTTGTGATTGTGCAGTTAAAGCGTCAGCTGAAGTGTCAGGTTCTTATTTAATTATTCTGCTTTCTGTATCTTCTGCATTGCATTCAGGTTACCCTGATGTTTTGTCTCATAGTGCCGTCTTAGATTAAATTCTGTAATTACAGCCACATTAGCTCCACAAATGAGACACCACGGGTTCAGTAAACATATACTCAGCCTCCCATCGGTTTTAAAGGCTCTATTTTCAGAATGAACTTTTCTCTCAGCATCGTGTGAGCTAGCTTCGCAATAACTTGCAGCATCATAAGCTAGACTTGATTAACGCAGTAAGTGTTCAGGCAGGCAGCTGAAGCGCTGCATTATGGGATCTGTAGTTTATTGTGTTACCAGCTTCATATACCTGGGCCATTAATAACAATAATACAGTATATAAAATGATCTCGCGGGCGGATATAATTACGCGCGGGCGGATGTGGCCCGTATGAAGTTTGACAATATGGACTAAATAGAACTTGAAAAGATATATTTTTGAAATGTGATCGCGCAATTCAGATAGAGTTGTAGCGCGACTACAGCCTGCATCCTCCCTCGCTCTTACTTTTTTACCGTTCATCTAATGAATACACTGAGTATGGCTTTACCAAAACAATCATTGATGGCGAATAAAGTATCCATTATTCGAGTATGTAGATCGGGATATATATATACATATATATATATATATACCAGCGTATCAATAGGAGAAGTAGTGTGTTAAAAAAGCTAGAAAAAGAAAAGGGAACATTTTAAAAATAGCGTAACATGACTGTCAATATACAGTATTTGTTTTGTGAGTGTTACTGAGTGTTGCTGTCATCAAGGATTTGATTATCATTATTTCTTTCAATCAGGTTCATATTTGTAGGATGTGTTGTGTTCAAGTTACATTCCGTGTTTGTCAATCGTTGTAAAGATGACAGGTTTCTTTCATCGATTCGTTTCTTACTGCATCAATAAACAGCTCGTCTTCTTCTTTATCTGAGACCTGACACACTGCATGCACGTTTTTTTTTTTTTACACTGTCTTCCTTTAGCGGGACATTGACTTTTGTTTTTGTTCAGCGCTCTTTGGAACTGTTGCCTTTTATCTGTACTTTCGTCAGTTCACGTGAGCCGCTTTCAGTGTACATGCATCGAAAGGTTCCCAGCTGTGCTAGTGCCATCTCGTACCCTATGTCCGTGGCTGTATTTAATGTTACATTAGTCCTGGCACTTAAAACTTTCTCTACGCCCAGTTTAGCTGAGTTTGTGTCAAACACCACCCCTGACCATCTCATCTTCCTCTCCATAAACACAGTCCTTCACCCGTGAATATTTAGTGGAGGTTTGCTGTTGGATTGCGCTGACTGACTGACCTTATATGGGCAGGCACTAAATTACAAGCGCCAGCGTCAACTGTCCTATGAACTTAATTTAAAGTGTAGAGATTTACATAGTGTGTTTGTTGAAGTAGCAGAACTCATGAACATGGTTGTATATCCTCCTTTTCATTTCTTATTGTTTAGCTGCCTTCTCAATTATATAATGCATGGCCCGTTCAAGCGCTTTTGGAGGTCTTCCTGGTTTCTATGTACTGCGTGATTGATTCACGTGGGAGGCGTGATGATGTCAAAGCGAAACTCCGCCCCGGCATTCAAGCTCATCTCCATTACTGATAAATGGAAAAACAGCTTCCAGTTATGACCATCTGGCATTAGAATTTAGATATAAAACCTGCCCAACTTTTGTAAGGAAGCTGTAAGGAATGAACCTGCAAATTTCAGCCTTCCACCACCGCAGGGAGTTGGAGAATTAGTGATGAGTGAGTGGGGGCTTTTGCCTTTTATTAGTAGATATATGTATGTGTGTGTGTGTGTGTGACACTACACATATATATATATATATATATATATATATATATATATATATATATATATATATATATATATATATATATATATATATATATATAAAATATATATATATATATATTATATATATATATATATATATATATATATATATATATATATATATATAAATAATAATAATAATTTTCCTAATATTTTTTTTTTTTTTTTTTTCCCCCTAATTTTTTTTGATAATAATATAAATTTTTTTTTTTTTTTCACAAAATATTTTTTATTAATATATATAATTTTCACATTTTTTTTTTTTTTCCCCTTTTTTTTTATATAATAATATCACATATTTTTTTTAAATATTTTTTTTAAACACAATTTTTTTTTTTTTTTATTTAAAAAAAAATTTTATAAAATATATATTATATATATAAAAAAAATATAACCATATATATATATAATTATATATACACACATATATATATATATTATATAAAAATTATTATATTAAATATCCACACATATATATAAATACACATATTATAAATATATAAAACACACACACACATATTTTGTGTTTTATATATTGTGTGTGTGTGTGTTTGGGGGTTGTGTGTGTTTTATATATATATTTTCAACAAAAAAGGAAAACCCTCACTCCTGTCATCACTTTCCAATTCCCCGTGTAGGTAGGGCTGAAATTTGGCAGGCTTATTCCACAGTTTCTAAAAAAGTTGGGCAGTTTCTTGGTTCTCGCAAAGGGTCTCTGGAAAACTAATATAATGTAAGGGTCTTATTGGAATGGCTGGGGGGTGGAGTTTGGTGTGACATCATCACCCCCATGGTCGTAAACCGGGGAAGAACCCCAAACAGCGTCCACAAACGCCTTTTCAAAATTAAAGGAAAAACTTTATGACAAATGATGCAACAAGCAATTCAAATACTACTGCGGAAAAAAAGCGGCGTGCCGTAAGTTTATTTTAATTAAGTTCATGACTCCCACTGCTTTTAAATTTGTGCCTGCCCTTAAAGCTCCATCCCCCAACAATAAAACACTCCCCGGAAAATATTCCGTGTGGGGGACTGTGTTGAAGGAAGATGAATGGTGGGGGGTTGTTACAAACTCTTGTTTTGGAGTTTTTAATGGGGGTCTTCTGACATTCCCCGGGAATCCCCAAGTACAGCTGGCCCCGTGCAAAAACACCAAAGCGGCTCCGTGAACGGGCCAATATATATATATCCAGCAACACTCATATAAATGACAAAACAATTACATTAACAATCATCTTCGTTATTTTTAAAATGTTGCTTTTCTTTTCTAACTTCTTTAACACTTTCTCCTTTCGGGCCCTTGAGTTTCTCTATAGCTAGCTATATATATATATATATATATATATATATATATATATATATATATATATATATATAAAATTTTTTAAAAAAAAACCCAACACACACACAATATATAATTTGTGTGTTTTAAAATTTGTATATATGATGAATAGGTGTATATATATATATTTGTATGTAGATATGTATAAGTTTTAGTTTTGAAGATATGTTGTGTATATATATATATATATATATAAAAAAATATATGTATGTATGTATTTGGGTGTGTGTGTGTTGTGTATATATATGACACAACAATCAAGCTTGAAAAAACAGTAAAGAGGCATTCGAAGTGGTACTTTTTCTGATGCGCTAGGAAAAATAACTTTGGGGCCCTTTACCAAATACCAAAAAAATTACTTTGACAATCATTTAAATTTTATTTAAAAAGTTTCCTTTTTTTTTTCAAAAATTTTTTAACCTTTTACATCGCTGACCGGTATTTTCTTTTATATATATTTTCATGCATCGTGGAAAAAAAACTTTACAATCATGTTTTATTTTAAAATTTTTTTTTCTTTTTTTTTTTTTAAATTTTCCCTTTTCCCTTTTTAATTATTATTTTTTTATATTTTTATATATTTTGTGTTGTATATATGTGTATATATATTTGTTTATTATATATGTGTTTTATATGTGTGTGTTTATATAATATATATGTGTGTGTATTTTATTTTATATATATATATTTTTTATTTTGTGTAATATATATATATATTTTTATATATATATATATATATATATATTGTTTAATATTTTTTATATATATTGTGTGTATATATATATATATATATATATATATTTTGAAAACTACCCGGCTTCGGGGGCGTCCCCCGGGCCGACGGGGGGGAGCTCTCCAGCACCCCGGGATTGTGCTCATCAGCAGAATTATGGATTTGGGTGTTTATTCACACCCTGCGTCCACCCCCCGGGAATGGCTGTGGGGGACTTCGGCTCTCTTGTGCCTGGCCGGGTCGTCAGGTCCGTGAAGGAAGATAGGGGTGCCCCGGGTTGAAGTAATGGACTATTCCCCCCCCGGAAAGGGAGTGGGAACTGTGGACTCCTGGGACAGGAACCCCCGGGGCAGGGGCTATAAAAAGGGCTGCCTCAGTCAGACCCTGAGCTGTGCTGGGTGGGAGAGGGGGCAAAGTGTCTGGGGGGGGAGGAGGTTATTTGGTTTTGGTTTATTGGGTGTGTGTTTTGGGGTTGGAAGGTGGGGCTGTGAAAAAAAAAAAGGTCTTTGGGCTGTTACCTGGTGTCAGGAGTGTACCTGAGGGGTTGGTGCCCCTGCCCCCAAATATATATATATATTGTGTGTTTTATATATATATGTTTTGTTATATATATATATATTTTTTATATATATATATATTTTTATATATATATATATATATATATATATATTTTTTATATATATATATATATAATATATGTGTTTGTATATATATTATATATATATATAATTATATATATATATATATTTGTGTGTTTTATATATATATATATATATATTTTGTTTATATATATATATATATATATATATATTTGTGTGTGTTTATATATATATATATATTTTTTATATATATATATATATTTTTTTGTATATATATATTATTATTATTATTAATTTTAAAAATTTTATAATGTTTTTATATATATATATATATATTTTTTTATATAATATATAATATATATATTTTTATATATATATATATATATATATTTTTTGTGTGTGATATTATTATTTTTTTTTGTGTATATATATATATATATATATATATATATATATATATATATATATATACACATATATATAAAATATACATATATATACATACATACAGTGGAACCTCGGTTTCGAGTGTTTATAAGGCGAGCAAAATTTGTAAAAAATTTTGACTTGATAAGCGGCGATGTCTTCTCGAGTAGTATGGATACACTTTTCTGCTGGCGTTATGTGATCACACTGAGCTGATGGGTTTTTCTCTCTCTTGCCTTATCTGCTTCGAGCCAGCGTCTTCTCATTTTGCTCCCCCTGCGCGTGTCTCTCTCTCTCTCTCTCGCTCTCTCTCTCGCTCCCCTCGTTCTCTCTCTCATCTCTCTCCCCCCCTGCGTTTTCTCTCTCTCTCATCTCGCTCCCCTGCTCTTTTTCTCTCTCTCATTTTCTCTCATCTAGCTGCCCAGCGTTTTTCTCTCTCTCCGCGCCTGCGCGTTTTCTTCTTCTCTCATGCGGCTCGCCCGCGGGCTCTCTTCTTCTCTCATGTCTGCCCGGCGTCTCTCTCTTCTCTCTTTTTCGCCCGGCGTTTTCTCTCTCTCTCTCTCTCTCTCCTTATCTATCTCGCTCGCCCGCCCGCCCAGCGCTTTGATATACTGAGTGCTTTGGATTGGCTTCCGGGGTTTTCCCGGCCAAAAATGCTTGCGAGGTCCAAACGCCCGCCCAAATTATGACTTGACTTTGCCTGGTAATCCCTGGAAACTTTTTGGGGTTTTCCCCCTTGTGATGAATTGGAATTCCTGAGACTTTGCAGGATCCGTCTAAAGTTGTGACATCATGACTCCCTACTGGAACTGTAGTGCTGTGCATGGGGATTGAACCTCTGTATTTTTCCCAGGTGATTCTGGGTTGGCAGAGATGTTCTTTCTCCTACTCTGTTCAATGCTTGCATGTGCTGGTTGTTGGGCAGGGTCGTGGGGTCATGGCTAAGGTGCATTTGCTGGTGAAAAAGTTCACTAATCTTAATTTTGCCAGTGGTGCTTTATCTTCATGGATCAGTCGAGGCTCTGATTGGGGCTCTGGAGGTCTGGGGGGGGAGTCTTGAGTGTCTGGGCTTTAGGTCCTTTAAAAAAACCAAGATCGGGCCCCTTTAACACTAGAAACCCTGAAGCCTTGATAAATGTTGTAATCCCGGACAACTGAATTATTTGCACCTCTTTAGTAGTGTCTTTTTTTTTGTAAATGTGAGCAGCCTGCTACTTTTTCCCCCACCGACACACCCAAGTTCTTCCAGCTCAATTTGTTTATCTGGGTGTGAGGGTGCCTGGAGTTGTATAGTAAATAATACATCGTTATTTGGAATCGTGCATTTCATGTGTTTTCCCGTTCAACAACGATCTGGGTAAATGTGGGGTAATAGGAAATGCGAGGCAGAAATGTTGAACACATATGTAACAAAAACAATTTTCTTTAATGTTATAGTAAAATTAATAAATGTTGATGTGAAATACATGAAACTGAAAATTACATGTCAAGTATTCACAGCCTTTGCTCAGTACTTTGTCGATGCCCCTTTGGCAGAAATTACAGCCTCAAAGTCTTTTGAATTTGTTGCCAGCTGGCACCCATCTGGCCAGTTTTGCCATTCCTTTTTTGCAGCACCTCTAAAGCTCCATCAGGTTGGATGGGAGCGTTGGTCCCAAGTCATTTAAAATCTCTCGGGGGCGTTCAATCAGATTCAAGTCGGGCTTGGCTGGGCCATAAGGACATCAGAGGTCCTGAAGCCACTCCTTTGATATCTTGGCTGTGTGTAGGGTTGTTGTCCTGCTGAAAGATGAACCTGGCCCCATTCTGAGGTCAAGAACGCTTTAGAGCAGGTTTTCACCCAGAATTCTCTGTACATTGCTGCAGTCATCTTTCCCTTTATCCTGGCTAGTCTCCCAGTTCCTGCGCAGAAACATCCTCGCAGCGATGCTGCCACCACCTTACTGTAGGGATGATATTGGCCTGGTGATGAGGGTGCCGTTTCCTCAAGCATTCGCCTGGCATTCACCCAAAGGTTAAATTTTTGTCTCATCAGACCATAGAATTTTGTTTCTCATGGTCTGGGGTCCTTCAGGTGCCTTTGTCAAACTCAGGTGGGCTGCCATGTGCCTTTTTAAGGAGCTTCCCTCGGCCCATGCCATTACAAGCCTGATTTGGTGGATTGCTGCAGAATGGTTGTTTTTCTGGAAGGTTCTTCTCTCTTCGAGGCCTCTGGAGCTCTGACAGAGTGACCATCGGGTTCTGCCACCTCGACCAGGCCCTTTCCCCCCGTTGCCCCAGTTTAGATGGCGGTCAGCTCTAGGGAAGAGTCCTGGTGGTTTGAACTTCTTCACTTACAGATGATGGAGGCCACTGTGCTCATTGGGACCTCAAAACGGGAAAGTTTTCTTAACCTTCCCTAGTTTTTTTGCCTCGAGACAATCCTGTCTTGGAGGTCTCAGACAATTTCCCTTTTGACTTCATGCTTGGTTTGTGCTCGGGCATGAACTGTCAACTGTGGGACCTTATATAGACAGGTGTGTGCCTTTCCAAATCATGCCCAATCAACTAGATTTACCACGATGGACTCAATTGCTGGAAACATCTCAAGGATGATCAGAGGAAGCAGGATGCACCTGAGCTCAATTTGAGCTTCATGGCAAGGCTGTGAATACTTCTGCATGTGCTTTCTCAATTTTTTTATTTTTAAAAAAATTGCAAAATCTCAATAACATTGTCTTTTAGGGTGTTGTGTGTGGAATTCTGAGGAAAAAAATAAATTTAATCCATTTTGGAATAAGGCTGTAACATAAAACATGTGGAAAAAGTGATGCGCTGTGAATACTTTCTGGATGCACTATATATATATATATATATATATATATATATATATATATATATATAAAAATATATATATACATATATATACATATATATTTTATATATATATATATATACATATATATAATAATAATAATAATAATAATTTATTACATTTATATAGCTTTTTTTTTCAAGGCACTCAAAGCGCTTTACATCAAGGGGATCTCCTCAACCACCACCAGTGTGCAGCATCACCTGGATGATCGCGGCAGCCACGTCGCTAAAACGCCCCACACACCAGCTTACTGGTGGAGAGGAACAGAGTGATGAAGCCAATCAGTGAGGGGGATGATTGGGGGCCATGCGGTCAGAGGCCAATGGGCAAATCTGGCCAGGATGCGGGTCCCCTCTTTCGAAAGACATCCTGGGTTTTAATGACCACAGAGGTCAGGACCTCGGTTTACGTCTCATCAAAAGGGCGGTGCTTTTTACAGATGCGTCCCCATCCTATACTGGGGCTTTTGGGACCCACACGACCACGGGGTGAGCCCCCCCTGCTGGCCTCCCTAACACCTCTTCCAGCAGAAACCCTAGTTTTCCCAGAAGGTCTCCCATTAGGTACTGACCAGGCTCAACCCTGCTTAGCTTCGTGGGCAACAGTCAGGGCTGGGTGAATGGCTGCTGGCCCGATATATATAAAATTTAAATATATAATAAAACATATATATATATACATATATATCATATATACATATATATAATATATATATACATATATAAAATTATATAATACAATATATATACATATATACAATATATATATATAATATATATATATATATATATATTATATTTATATATGTTATATATATATATATATATATTATATGTATATATATATATATATATATATATGTATATGTATATGTATATATATATATATATATATATATATATATTAGGTGCTGGTCATAAAATTAGAATATCATGACAAAGTTGATTTATTTCAGTAATTCCATTCAAATATTGAAACTTATGTATTAGATTCATTCATTACACACAGACTGATGTATTTCAAAATGTTTATTTCTCTTTTAATTTTTGAAGATTATAACTGACAACTAATGAAAGTCCCAAATTCAGTATCTCGGAAAATTATAATATCAATTAAGACCAATGCAAAAAAAGGATTTTTGGAAATGTTGGCCAACTGAAAGGTATGAACATGAAAAGTATGAGTATGTACAGCACTCAATATTTAGTTGGGGCTCTTTGGCCTGGATTACTGCAGCAATGCGCGCAGTGGCATGGAGTCCATCAGTCTGTGGCACTGCTAGGTGTGTTATGCGAGAGTATGTTGTTTCTGATAGTGGCCTTCAGCTCTTCTGAATTGTTGGGTCTGGCGTATTGCATCTTCCTCTTCACAATACCTCATAGATTTTCTATAAGGTTAGGGTCAGTCTTGCTGGCCAATCAAGAACAGGGATACCATGGTCCTTAAACTAGGTACTTGTAGCTCGTGGCACTGTGTGCAGGTGCCAGGTCCTGTTGGAAAATGGAAATCTGCATCTCCCATAAAGTTAGGCAGCGGCAGGAAGCATGAAGTGCTCTAAAACTTCCTGGTAGACGGCTGCGCTACGGACCTTGGACCTCAGAAAACACAATGGACCAACACCAGCAGATTACATGGCATCCCCAAACCATCACTGACTGTGAAAACTTTACACTGGACCTCAAGCAACGTGGATTCTGCAGCTCTCCTCTCTTCCTCCAGACTCTGGGACCTTGATTTTCAAAGGAAATGCAAAATTTACTTTCATCAGAGAACATAACTCTGGACCACTCAGCAGCAGTCCAGTTGAGACGCGCTTCTGGCTGTCTCTTGTTCAAGAGTGGCTTGACACAAGAAATCGACAGCTGAAACCCATTCTTGCATACGTCTGTCGTGGTGGTTCTTGAAGCATGACCCCAGCTGAGTCCACTCTTTGTAATCCCCATAGTTTTGAATGGGTTTTGTTTCACAATCCTCTCCAGAGCGCGGTTACCCCAAACATACACTTTTCTACCACATCTTGTCCTTCGCTTTGCCTCTCTATTAATGTCTTGGACACAGAGCTCTGTGAACACCAGCCTCTTTAAATGACCTTTTGTGTCTTGCCCTCCTTGAAAAGGGTGTCAATGGTGCGTTTTTTGGACAATCCGTAAAGCAGTTCTCCCCATGATTTTAGACTACAGAACTAACTGAGAGACCATTTAAAGGCTTTTGCAGGTGTTTGATTAATTAGCTGTTTAAAGTGTGGCACCAGGTTTCTTCAATATTGAACCTTTTCACAATATTCTAATTTTCTGAGATACTGAATTTGGGTTTTCATTGGTTATCGTTATAATCGTCAAAATTAAAAGAAATAAACATTTTGAAATACATCAGTCTGTGTGTAATGAATGAATCTAATACACAAGTTTCACTATTTGAATGGAATTACTGAAATAAATCAACTTTGTCATGATATTCTAATTTTAGCCAGCACCTTATATAATATATATATATATATATATATATATATATATATATATATATATATATATATATATATATATATATATATATTATATATAAACCCGTTATATAACCGAAATTTCGTCCTAGATTTTTGGTTTTGGAGTTTGAATTCGGTTTTACAATGAGTATCGTTTCAGATTCAAGATTTCCAGTGCAATGCCAGTTTTCCGATGAATACGGAAGTAAATAATGCCAAACCACAGGCCATTTTTTCAGATAAAGTAACTTTGCATCCCGGTCTTTAAATTAAATAAAATTTATTCAAAAAGTGTTTTAGTTGTTGATTTTATTAATAAAATTTATAATAAATTATCAGGAAGTTTAAAATGAAATTTTTGTTTTGATTCTGATCAACATCTTGCGATAGAAACGGATGCGACCCGTGTATCCGCTTAGCGATTGAAACAAAAAACCCGAGGCGTTAGTAGCGTCAGTGGAGCAGATACATGTGTTTGTGGATGTAATTTCCGTCATTTCAGTGATTTACCTATATATAAATTCATTAAGACCATCAAGCAAGACACATAATTGCTAAGGAAGGAAAAGAAGGTAAAAGTAGCGATGCAATCGAAAGCGAAGATGGGCGTTTTGTGGAAATATCTCCTCCTTTACTCCCAAAAGATGTCAAATTAAATGGTAGTACAGTATGAAATTGTTTCTAGAATAGAATGCCTTTTATTGTCTCTCTAAATCTACAATGAGATTAAAAGCAGCTCCTTCAGTGCAGAAAAAGGTTCTGTATAGGGCTTGTATGGTTGTTTTTAGCTTTAGCATAGGCGGATCTGGGCTCGCTTCTGTTTTCCCTTTTTTCCTCCTCCGTCTGTGTTGTCTCCTAGACCGACAACAATCCACGTAAACCCCTGGTCTCGCTATGTTGTCTGGGATTTGTCGTGTGATGAAAAACACAAACAGATGTCTATAAGGTTCTGAATGGTGTAGCGGATGTGCCAACGATCGTGCACAAACAAGGACAAAAAATACAAAACAACAAAAAGTGCACTGAAAGGGGGCCCCTGAGCCGCTGCGATGCTCCAAAGCTTAATGAAGTAGGCTTGGCACTTTATAACTTATTGGTTAGTGCATTAGAAAAATGATTGGTGTTTGGTAAATTATCCCTTATATTATATATCAAAATGCGGCAGTCTCAAATTCTACGATAAACACTATAAATATACACGAAGAGACACTTTTAAGGAAATTTAGAAAATTTTGCTTGGTAAAAAGTCGGCTTAAATAGGCATCGGCAAATACATGTAATTTAGTAGGTAGAGAGGGTTGGCTAATATACGTGGCCTGTATTCCGGGATCTACAGTGTATATATATATATATATTGTGTGTATATATATATATATATATATATATATATATATATATATATATATACTAGCAAAATACCAACCTGAGCAGAAGAAAATGTTAAAAACAATAAAAAAGAAAAGAAACATTTTGAAAATAACGAAATATGATTGTCAATGTAATTATTTTGTCAGTGTTGTAAGTGATGAGTGTTGTTGTCATATATATATATTTTTTACATAAACATATATATATATACATATTTTACACACACACATAAACATATATATATACATATCTATCATAAACACATATATACATACATATATATCTACATATATACATATACATACACACTACATACATACACCCCATATTTAACACAAATACATATATATATATAACACACACATATTATATAACATATAAAACATATACCATATCTACATATATACACACAGCTTTTTCAGTATAATGCGCGCTGCTTGTTAAAATGGATAACTCCCGCTCTTACGTCAAGTCTGCGGGGATATTATGAACTATAGTATTTGTTCAAGTTCTATTTAAATTTTAAATAGAAGGAATTTTATTTAGTACAGAAATATCTTTGGTGGGAATGGTAAAACAGACAGGAATATTTTCCCTGAATAAATCAACTCAAACCTTAAACAACATAATATTTTGCTCTCCAAAAAAATATATCCTCTCTAAATTATCAAGTTAGAAATAAAGTAAACATTAAAAGAACAAACATTCAAATTTCTTTACTCTTATGTAATTTTATATAAAAAAAAACTAGATTTAAATATTCCAAAGATTTTGCTCTCCATAAAAAATATCCTGTCAAAATTATACAAATTAAATAGAACATGCTGCATAACAAAACCTGGAAATATAAATAAAAGTTTTCCTTTCAGAAATAACAAATCAAATCATTCAGTTGTCTTTGCTCATATGTCATTTTAGAGCTGGACGCCTGGCATCTTTTTGGCAACAGTTCGTTTCTGTTTGGTGTGAGGTTCTGTGTTGGGGAATTCTCAGGATGGATTGCAGGTGCTCATCGGTGGGCGACTCCTGTGTGCTGTTTGTTAGTCTTTATCACTGAGAGAGCTTCTCATACAGATATAAGCACCAAACATGCACAAGGTTGAGCATGTGACCGGACTTTTTGTTTTCAAAGTCACCAAAGCGCTGCAAACTCAGGCGCTCAGTTTATCAACAAGTGCGTGTTGGGAACACCGTAGGGGCGACTTGGTTTAACATTACTTGGAAACAGGAAAGTGGGGCAAGGTGTACTGGTGCATTTGTGTCTCCATAAAAAGTTCACTTGAAATCACTTTGTATTGTGCAGTAAAGCGTCCGCTGAAGTGTCGGTTCTTTTTAATTTTTCTCTTTCTGTATCTTCTGCATTGCATTCAGGTTTCCCCTGATGTTTTGTCTCATAGTGCCGTCTTAGATTAAATTCTGTAATTACAGCCACATTAGCTCCACAAATGAGACTCCAGGTTCAGTAAACATTCTCAGCCTCCCCGGTTTTTAAAGGCTCTATTTCCCAGAATGAACTTTTCTCTCCAGCATCGTGTGAGCTACCGCAATACTGCAGCATCAAAGCTAGACTTGATTCTTGGTAAGGTGTTGGCAAAGCAGCTGAAGCGTTTCCCATTGGGATCTGTAGTTTATTGTGTTACCAGCGCTTCATATCCGGGGCCATTAATAACTAATACAGTATATAAAATGATCTCGGGCGGATATAATTACGCCGGGCGGATGTGGCCTAATGGAATTTGACAAATAGGGATAAATAGAACTTTAAAAGATATTTTTTTTGAAATGTGATCGCAATTCAGATAGAGTTGGCCCTCCTGCATCCTCCCTCGCTCTTCTTTTTACCGTTCATCTAAAAATACACTGGTTTTTTGCAAAACAATCATTGATGGCAATAAATTATCCATTATTCGAGTATGTAGATCGGGATATATATTACATATATATATATATATACCAGCGTAATCATGGAAAGTAGTTGTTAAAAAAGCTAAAAAAAGAAAAGGAACATTTTAAAAATAACGTAACATGACTGTCAATATACAGTATTTGTTTTGTGAGTGTTACTGAGTGTTGCTGTCATCAAGGTTTGATTATCATTTTCTTTCAATCAGGCTCTATTTGTAGGATGTGTTGTGTTCAAGTTACATTCCGTGTTTGTCAATCGTTGTAAGATGACAGGTTTCTTTCATCGATTCGTTTTACTGCATCAATAAACAGCTCGTCTTCTTCTTTATCTGAGACCTGAACACACTGCATGACTTTTTTTTTTTTTTTTTACACTGTCTTCCTTTGCGGACATTGACTTTTGTTTTGTTCAGCGCTCTTTGGAACTTTGCCTTTTATCTGTACTCGCCCATTTCCCTGAGCCGCTCGGTGTACATGCATCGAAGGTTCCCAGCTGTGCTGGTGCCATCTCGTGCTATTCCGTGCTTTTTAATTTCCTTAGTCCTGGCACTTAAAACTTTCTCTAGTTTGTTTGGTTTGTGTCAAACACCACCCTGACCATCTCATCTTCCTCTCCATAAACACAGTCCTTCCCCCTAATATTTAGTGGGGTTTGCTATTGGATTCCGCTGACGATGACCCTTATGGCAGGCACTAATTACAACGCCAGGGGCAGCCTGTCTATGAACTTAATTTAAAGTGTAGATTTACATCGTGTTTTGTTTCGTAGCAGAACTCATGAACATGGTTGTATAGTCACTGCTCGCTTCTTATTGTTTCGCTCCCTTCTCAATTATATAAGGGCGTTTTCTTAGCGTTTTTGGGAGGTCTTCCTGGTTTTCTATGTACTGCGTGATTACGTGGGGCGTGATGATGTCAAACGAAACTCCCCCCCCCGGCGTTAGCTCATCTCATCAGTAAATGGAAAAACGGTT
>NC_053156.1:250222415-250264915 GCF_016835505.1 Polypterus senegalus | reverse complement strand
CACTGACTCATCACTAATTCTCCAACTTCCCGTGTGGGTGGAAGGCTGAAATTTGGCAGGTTCATTCCTTACAGCTTCCTTACAAAGTTGGGCAGGTTTTATATCGAAATTCTACGCGTAATGGTCATAACTGGAAGCAGTTTTTCTCCATTTACTGTAATGGAGATGAGCTTCAACGCCGTGGGGAGTTTCGGTGACATCATCACGCCTCCCACGTAATCACGCAGTACATAGAAAACCAGGAAGACCTCAAAAAGCGCAAGAAAACATGCATTATATAATTGAGAAGGCAGCGAAACAATAAGAAGCGAAGCGAGTGACATATACAACCATATTCATGAGTTCTGCTACTGGAAACAAAGCACGATGTAAACCTACACTTTAAATTAAGTTCATAGACAGGCTGCCGCTGGCGTTTGTAATTTAGTGCCTGCCCATATAAGGCCGTCCGTCAGCGGCAATCCAATAGCAAACTACCACGGGTAAATATTCACGGGTGAAGGACTGTGCTTATGGAGAGGAAGATGAGATGGTCAGGGTGGTGTTTGACACAAACTCAGCGAAACTGCGAGAGAAAGTTTTAAGTGCCAGGACTAAGGTAACATTAAATACAGCCATGGACATAGCACGAGATGGCACCAGCACAGCTGGGAACCTTCGATGCATGTACACCGAGTGGCTCACGTGAACTGACGCGAGTGCACAGATAAAAGCAACAGTTCCAAAGAGAGCTGAACAAAACCAATTACACAATTGAAAAGGCAGCAAAAATATGAAGCGCCTGATACATACAAGCATATTCATAAATCCAACTACTGCGGAAACAAAGCACACGTTGGAAAAAGTCAATGTCCCGCTAAAGGAAGACAGTGTAAAAAAAACCCGTGCATGCAGTGTGTCAGGTCTCAGATAAAGAAGAAGACGAGCTGTTTATTGATGCAGTAAGAAACGAATCGATGAATGAAACCTGTCATCTTTACAACGATTGACAAACACGGAATGTAACTTGAACACAACACATCCTACAAATACGAACCTGATTGAAAGAAATAATGATAATCAAATCCTTGATGACAGCAACACTCAGTAACACTCACAAAACAAATACTGTATATTGACAGTCATGTTACGCTATTTTTAAAATGTTCCCTTTTCTTTTCTAGCTTTTTAACACACTACTTCTCACGCTGCGATACGGGTATATATATATGTATATATATATCCCGATCTACATACTCGAATAATGGATACTTTATTCGCCATCAATGATTGTTTTGGTAAAGCCATACTCAGTGTATTCATTAGATGAACGGTAAAAAAGTAAGAGCGAGGGGAGGATGACTTATTGAGGCATGCAGGCTGTAGTGTGCGCCAACTCTATCTGAATTGCGATCACATTTGAAAAATATATCTTTTCAAGTTCTATTTAGTCCATATGTGTCAAACTCAAGGGCCGGGCCACATCCGCCCGGCGTAATTATATCCAGCCCAGATCATTTTATATACTGTATTATTGTTATTAAAGCCCGGTATATGAAGCGCTGGTAACACAATAAACTACAGATCCCATAATGCAGCGCTTCAGCTGCCTTGCCTATACAAGTCTAGCTTATGATGCTGCAAGTTATTGCGGCTAGCTCACACGATGCTGAAGAGAAAAGTTGATTCTGAAAATAGAGCCTTCAAAAACCGATGGGAGGCTGAGTATATGTTTACTGAACCCGTGTGTCTCATTTGTGGAGCTAATGTGGCTGTAATTACAGAATTTAATCTAAGACGGCACTATGAGACAAAACATCAGGGAGTTCTGTGTTGTGGAGATTCTCAGGATGGATTGCAGGTGCTCATCAGTGAGGCTGAAAGACCTGAATGCAATGCAGAAGATACAGAAAGCAGAAGAATTAAATAAGAATCTGACACTTCAGCGGACGCTTTTACCGTGCACAATCACAAAGTGATTTCAAGTGAAGTTGCTTTTATGGGAGACACAAATGCACCAGTGCAACTTTCCCTGTTGCCAAGTAATGTTAAACCAAGTCGTCACTACGGTGTTCCCAAATACGCACTTTGCTGATAAACTGAGCGCACTGAGTTTGCACGGCGCTTTGGTGACTTTGAAGAACAAAAAAAGTCCGTCTACATGCGGCTCGAACCTTGTGCATGTTTGTAGCACATATCTGTGTGAGAAGCTCTTCTCAGTGATAAAGACTAACAAAACAGCACACAGGAGTCGCCTCACTGATGAGCACCTGCAATCCATCCTGAGAATCTCCACAACACAGAACCTCACACCAAACATAAACGAACCTGTTGCCAAAAATAGATGCCAGGCGTCCAGCTCTAAAATGACATATGAGCAAAGACAACTGAATGATTTGATTTGTTATTGCTGAAAGGAACACATTTTATTTATATTTCCAGGTTTTGTTATGCAGCATGTTCATATTTGAATTTGTATAATTTTGAAAGGATATATTTTTATGGAGAGCAAAATCTTTTGGGATATTTAAAATCTAAGTTTATTTTTATATAAATTTACATAAGAGTAAAGAAATTTGAATGTTTGTTCTTTTAAGTTATTTAAGGTTTTAGTTGATTTATTCACGAATAATATTCCTGTCTGTTTTACCATTCCTACCAAAGATATTTCTTCGACTAAATAAAAATTCCTTCTATTTAAAATTTAAATAGAACTTGAACAAATACGATAGTTCATAATATCCACGCAGACTTGCACGTAAGAGCGGGAGTTATCCGTTTTAACAAGCAGCGTATTGCACTGATATAAATAGCTGTGTGTGTATATATGTAGATATGTATGTATATGTATATATATGTTTATATATGTGTGTGTGTATGTGTATATATATATATATATATATATATATATATATATATGTGTGTATGTATGTGTGTATGTATATTTGTATATATGTAGATATATATGTATGTATATACGTGTATGTGTATATATGTGTATATGTATAGATATGTATATATATATGTTTATGTGTGTGTAAATATATATATATATATATATATATGACAGCAACACTCATCACTCACAACAGTGACAAAACAATTACATTGACAATCATGTTACGTTATTTTCAAAATGTTTCCTTTTCTTTTTCATTGCTTCTTCAACACACTACTTCTCCGCTGCGAAGCGCGGGTATTTTGCTAGAAGTAATCTATACGTGAGGTGACTCGGGCATTAACCAATACAGTGATCCCTTGCTATATCGCGCTTCGACTTTTTGCGGCTTCACTCCATCGCAGATTTTAAATGTAAGCATATCTAAATATATATCACGAATTTTTCGCTGGTTCTCGGATTTCTGCGGACAATGGGTCTTTTAATTTATGGTACATGCTTCCTCAGTTTGTTTGCTCAGTTGATTTCATACAAGGGACGCTATTGGCGGGTGGCTGAGAAGCTACCCAATCAGAGCATGCATTATGTATTAAATAAAACTCCTCAGTGATATACGATACGCTTCCCTTGCGGTGCTTCGCACTTAGAAGCTCTAGCAGCAAACATTGATTTTTGATTGTTTGCTTTTCTCTGTCTCTCTCACTCTCTCTGACATTCTCTGCTCCTGATGGAGGGGGTGTGAGCAGAGGGGCTGTTTGCACAGAGGCTGTTTGCCTAGAGGATACTGGACGCTCCTCTCAAAAATGCTGAAAGACTACCTTCACATTGCTCCCTTTTTCTTGCAGCCACTTTATCGCTGTGCTTCGCATACTTAAAAGCCCAACAGCTCGTATTGATTTTTGATTGTTTGCTTCTCTCTTTCTCTCTGACATTCTCCGCTCCTGATGCACACTCCTTTGAAGAGGAAGATATGTTTGCATTCTTTTAATTGTGAGAAAGAACTGTCATCCCTGTATTTTCATGCACAGTTAAAACTTTTGACTAAAGGGTGTTCTTTCATGTGTAGAGCGCTCTAATAATGTTAAAAAATGTATTCAGAAGGTAAATAGGTTTTCTATGCTCTAACTGCGAAAATATTAGATTTATAAATAAAGAATCCTACTTCGTGGAAATTCATTTATCGCACTAGAGTCTGGAACAGATTAATCACAATAAACGAGGATTTACTGTATATCTGTGCGTAGAATATTTATAAACAGTGTTGGGAGAGTTTATAAGGGCTTAAAATATATAAAAATAACCATAAAAAACATATGGTTTCTACTTCGTGGATTTTCACCGAGGAGGGATCACTGTACTTTAGTACTGTGTTGCGTAAGTACAGGATGAAGTCTAGAAATGTTTCAGAGATGGAAGAAAGCAGTCTGAGAAATGTTACTTATATGGGAGGAATTATTTAATAATGATAATAATAATAAATTATTATTATTTATCATTTAATTGCCATTATTAGTGTACTAGCAAAATACCCCGCTTCGCAGCAGCGAAGTACTGCTTTAAAATTTTTATTAAGAAGAAAATGAAACCTTTTTAAACTGAGGGAAAATATCTAGTAAATATAAAAGCGGTCGAGATTGTCCTTCCGTTCTGTGAGTGCTATGCAGACGCGGAGTTTCACACACACCCCGTCCATTTTGCAATGCACGATGGGATTTGTAGTTTCGTTTTTTCCAGGTAAATGATTTGATGATCAGTTGATGATGATTTTCTACTCCAGACTGTGCGATATCTTCTTCTTCTTTCTTACTATATAAAAGCGGTCGTGATTGTCCTTCCGTCCCGTGAGTGGAAAGAGTAGCGGTATTCTGCTTATCACACACTTACTACTTGCAGCTTGCGGTATGAAGCGACATGATGTGAGCAGAGTTCTGGTGTTCCAATCATTCCTTTGCTTGTGTGCGCGATGCACTGGAAAAATAGACAAAATTATGTCTCTGGAAATAATTAATGTTGGAGTACAAATGCCTCACCGCGCAGTAAATATCAGGGGGGTTCAAAAGGGCGACCTCAATATTGAAAAAAAGTTTAAATCTCAAATCACAAAAATAACAAACTACGAGTATTAAAGTAATACCGCTCAAATGCAATATATAACCAAATTAATGAGTTTGTATAAAATTTCAAATTGATCTACATATTGAATTGCCTTCAGAAGTGGTCAACTTAAAAGTCGGTCGCCTTAAAAGCCTAGTACCAATATTTATTTTTTAATGATCTCTTTGTATACCACATTGTCAGTTCGGCCCTCCAGTTGTAATATGACCAAGCTGTGCGCTGAACCTAATGTTGAGCATGCAACGTACAGTGTAGTTATCAGCAGGGAGATGTGAATCCCGTGGCGAAGCACGGAAGGGAATGTAGACACCGGAGCCGATGGACGGCCTTATATAGGCAGGCAGCCAACAACGTGGGAGGGTTGGGATGGGGGACCCAACGCCGCCTCACACGGTGACCGAGCTGCAGGCTATGGACGTATATATGTACGCAAGTAGGATTTAGTTACCGTTGGGATACCACATACCAAATTTCTTGATGATGGGCCCATAAGTCACAAAGACGTTGGAAAGTTCAATATGGCGGCCGACAGTGGCATCATACCACCAAAATAAGTATGTACATCGGTTTCGGTTAATGCAGGGAAGCCGCCTACCAAATTTCGTGAAGATGGGGCCATAAATAAGAAAGTTCAACGTGGCAGACGTCGACCGTTGTGTAGAATTTCAAAATG
Source organism: Polypterus senegalus (assembly GCF_016835505.1). Classification (NCBI taxonomy): domain Eukaryota; kingdom Metazoa; phylum Chordata; class Cladistia; order Polypteriformes; family Polypteridae; genus Polypterus; species Polypterus senegalus. Next base: position 250,259,249 of record NC_053156.1, on the reverse strand, counting down.
AAACCTGCTTAACTTTTGTAAGTAAGCTGTAAGGAATAAGCCTGCCAAATTTCAGCCTTCTACCTACACGAGAAGTTGGAGAATTAGTCAGTGAGTGAGTGAGTGAGTCAGGGCTTTACCTTTTATTAGTATAGATAAATGGATATAAATAATTGCATGTAAATGATTCGCCAAAATCTGTTGTATGTAAACGATACTTTTTAAAACGTTATAGTTTTTTCATCAGAAAACTCTGTTTCCACGTCTACCTGTATTAGTTTAAATGGCACTTTTACCACTTGCAATAGGGCGGACGCACTGACTTATCGTGTCGACTGGGAAACACAGTGAATGCGGTGTCTATCTATATATTTCTATGTTTTTCGTAGCCTGCTACAGGAAGGTACTGTCTCGACCATTGGCATTGGTTTCGCTCCTTGCTATTTTTGTTATATTGTGACTTATATTGTGGTTTCCTAAGACTTTATTATACTGAATTCCTTTCACCGCTTTCCCGCTCCTATTTCTACACACCGTATGCTACGGCGGGCTTTGGCTAGTTACATAATAAAAACATACATTTGCTTTGAGTATGTAACAGCCGGTGTAAAGTTTTATAAGATATTACTGAAGGGATATAAGCAGACACACACATGCTGGTGAATCATATCATCTTGCTATCTTGTTACTTGAATTTTTTTATTCAGTTTTATTCTTGAATAAAAGCACACTTGTTTCGTTTTATCTTTGCAAAAGTGTTTATTTTATATTCCAGTAACCAATTGAATGATATCTGATCTGTCACTGCCCCTCTCATACATGCACACACCCATCCATGCATGAAAGTGCAATTTTTTGAAAACGCTATGTCATTTGAATATGATTTGACATTTAAAAATTGGACAAGATAGGGAAAAAAATCCTGTGTTATGGCACATGGCACTGGGAAAGCAGACAGACTTCATCTTTTGGGGAGCATACATCATTACCCGATCTAAATACTAGCGTGAAGAAGTGACTGAAGAGACTTTAGCTGCAGGTGGAAGTTACCATCCCACTTTATTTTGCCAAGCAGATTTGTTTTGCAGTGGAGAAGTTTACTAGTCAGCAAAAGCGATGTGAAGAAGTTGTTCATTGTTATGGTTCTTCCTTTGTCCAGAACCAGCTTAATGACCACAGTCTCGGAAAGTTCTCCTCCTGTGGAACCACTGCAATCTTTTTCTAAAGCAGCCATTCTTACCTCTACACCAACCATGCAATTGACAATTGGACTGCTATTTTTACATATTGACAACTTGTAAATTGAGTAATTTCTTTTTCTTTGGTTATATTCTTGAATAAAGGTGCACTTGTTTTATTTTACCTTTTGTGAAAGTATTTGATATTTGAACTTCAGTCTTCACACATTATACATTTCATGTCAACATGTTAATAATTTTTACAATGACATGAAAAAAGTTTCTGTTTTAGTTATGTGTTAAAAGTTTCTTGCCCTCTCATTTCCAATTATCCTACATTCACCCAAATTGTTGTAGGACATGGAACACACATGAAATGTGTGTATTCCAAATAATTATATATTTACCCTATTCAGTTCCAGGCACTTCACACCCAGATAAATACACTTGAGCTCTGTTAATTTAGCATCTCATTGCCAGTGCTGATTGACACCTTTACAAAACAAAGATGAAGAGGTGCGAAAGAATTTAAGGTGGCGTGGCATTATGATTTTTTGTTTTTAGGCTTCAGGGATTATAGTGTTAATGACCTCTTGTGTCTGTCTGCGGAGCAAGTGTTAACCTTGTCAAGAGGTTTACTTATTTCGGCAGTGTCATTCATATCTCTGGCGACTCTTCTTATGAAGTCAGTTGACTGAATGGGAGAGCATGGGGGTTCATGAGGTCACTGGAAAGGAATGTGTGGTGCTCCCAGTATCTATGCAAAGGGACAAAGGTCCAAGTCTTGAGTCCGGATGATTCCTGTTTTGCTATATGGACACTATCCAGTGACCTGAGATGAAGACTTGACTCCTTCGGTACTGTGTCTTTTCAGAGAATCCTTAGGTATAGCTATGTTTGACTTTGTGTCTAATGAGTGGTTATTCACGGAGTCCTGAATGAAGCACATTACCTGCATTGTGAGGGAGCATCAGTTATAGCACTACGGCTTTGTGGCGTGATTCTTTAAGGGTGTTCCGGCTCATAGTATCCTCATTGTTGAGGACCCAAGTGGCTAGATCAGGCCAAGGGGATGCCCACTTAACACCTGACTGCAGCAGATAGATGGTCATTTGTGCATGGGACTGGACCACGTGTCTGACCTGGGGTTTGCCAACCAGGATCATGAGCTGTTTCCTCATGTGGTGCGTGCAGCAACATGTTTTACCAGTGTATGCTTCCCAACCTGACCTGTTGAATTAAATTCTGATTTGCAGGTCTGCTCAGAATAACAGCAGTAGAATGCCAATAAATGCACAGAGAGTTTTTTTTTTTTTAGGTGTTGAAAACACAGATACTGAGAGTAGGATGCTTTACAAATGAAATGACTGAATATGCTAAAGGAACTCACAATTTTTTCGTACATGTTACTTATGCTGTACTGTTTGTTGTGATGGTCAAGAAAATTTTTTAATCTTATATTTTCATGAGAATGGAGACCAAAATGTATAGGACATAACCAGCTTCAATCAGTACCCATTGAGGGCCAATACTGAACAGTAGCAAAGAGTATTAGCACCTCATTCATTTTTCAAGATTTCTGTCTTCAATTCAAAATCTCCTCTTTCACTGAAAGAGAAGTACAAGTCATAAAGTTTTTGGATACAAATATAAATATAAGAATACATTATAAAGTACAGTTTTTAATCACATTTTACAGCATGATTGCATATCTTAAAGTAAATTTGTGATTACTTCTTGGCTTGAAATTTAATACTAGTGAAATATTTTAAAATCATAAAATTTTCTCCATATAATTTCTAGGGTGGTTTCAAAAACTAACTGAATTTCTACAATACCATTTTAAAATATGCATGAGCTTTTTAAGCATGTGCAGTATATTGCATTAATATCTTTTTATTTTAATAATGTATGTTTCAAACTATTGAAATTTAATTTGATCGGTTGTTCGCCCAATATTTCATATTTTAAAATGGAAATAGAGCAAGTATTAATTGTTAGGATAAAAATGATAGGCTAAATGTGCTTGTTTGCTTAGACAGGGATGGTGAGATGTGATACAGCTGTTGGAACCCCTGATTACATATCGCCAGAAGTGCTAAAATCGCAAGGTGGCGATGGTTACTATGGTCGAGAATGTGACTGGTGGTCTGTGGGTGTCTTTATTTTTGAAATGCTTGTTGGTAAGTGTATTTCATGCTATTTTACTATATTCTCTGTTTTCTTTGATATTTTTACCCCATTGTGTTTAGGCCATAATAGCCTGTGGCTCCTCACAGCACAAAAACTAGATTTTGAGATGATGAATTTATTTGTTGTTTGGTGATCTAAATGTTTAGGGATGGGTTTTGTTTTTTATGGAATTCTTGTTAAAATGGTCCTGGATTTAACATTTCGTATGAGTTGCATAATACTGGGATATTTGGACTATCGTTTTCGTTTTTCTGTAATGTAACATATCTTTTTTCTGTTTAATTAACAAAAGTATAAGTTGGATAATCAAAAGGGAGTTGAAATTTTCAAATGCCTTTCATCTGATTCCTCCAGGCTGATTAAGTAGCATTGCATTTACCTCTGCTTTCACTTTAGTCAAATTAGTAAAATGAATAACTTACTGCAAACATTATTTCACATTTGAATTAAAAAAAAGTTACATTGTGAAAGTAGCCCAAAAGGACAATGTCTTGTGGTTTACACACATATTTATGTATGCTTTTGGTATTTTTATTTTTCATTTTGTAATTAAAAAATACATGTTTTTTTTCATTTTTACCAATGGTAAATTAAAGCTTTTACTCTTTTTATACTAGTTTCTATGTCAATGTTGACATTTCAGAGTATTGCATTTGCTTCATAATTTTAAAGAGGTTTTAACATGTGACATTAATACCAACTTGGTTAAACTAAAAAAGCCTGTCTTACTGTTTGACTTGCCAGTGTTTCCCTTCTTCTGTTTCCATGTGTGTATATCATATAAGCATTTGCTCCATAGTACTTGTTGCAGCTTACGAACTAGTACCATTTCTGATATTCGAACATCTCTTGTTTAGTAAACCTTTGCATTTGGCTGGTGCGGCCCTTAAAACTGTTCCTTTCATGCCACTCACATATAAATAAGAAGTGTCTTACATCTGCTTGGGCAGTGGTCCTTCTTATTATCTGGTAGGATTTTGAGACAAGTGATTGGTTATTTTTCCCAGCAGTATACCATAGCTGTAACTGTTGATGGGACGTTGTTTTTTTTTTGTACCTTTCCTGCATATTGACCACAAATCATTAATAAAAAATACCTTTATATAACCCAGCGGACCAAGAGGTGTTTGTTTCTCTACAAAGCACTAAGAAAAGACTTTGCATTCTTTTTAAGGGCCCGTTTCCATACATCAACATTATAAAATGTAAGAGAGAAGGTGGTCCTCTTTACCTTTGCCTTGTATAAAGCAAATTATTATTCTATCTGCATATTTCTGAACCAGTTTCAAACCAGTATGTGAATTTCCAAAGTACAAAAGTAACAGGTGAAATTAAACAATATATAAACCTCACAAAACAAGCAAAAATATTGCTGTCTGTGCTGTGGCTGAAATGAAATAATACTTGATTTTTTTGCATTTTATTCGTCCTTCCATGACTTTGCTTAGGATGCATCAGTAAAGAATTTCCTAGGAGAATAGTACGTGTAAAAAGTAGGATGAGCAGTGAGTTCTTGTTTTATCGACCAAGAGGTTTTTTTTAATTGATGGACAAATCTGAAGTTAAAAAGAAAAAAATCCAAATTGACCCCATGATCTGCTTTATTCAGTACAGCTGATATCAAGTACAGTGAATATGTAAAACATGGTGTCAAATAAAAGGGTGTTTAACAAAAAAAAAGCACTCAGCTTATCAGAACCATAGTTTACATATGGCCTTAACTTTGACTTTATATGATAGTTTGATGTAATAATGCAGCATCTGGTGATATCAAATGTTAACTCACACTTAAGTCTTCAATCACTACTATTAAGAACCACAGGAAGAGTTTGGACCTGGAGCACCACCAGAATCAACACAACCTGACTGAACTAAATTCCAACTCACCCACAAGGAGTAAATTCACACAGCATGCCCAGCGCTCCCAGATGAAACATTAATAAGCAATTTAAATTCTTTAGATAGCCTGACTTCGCTTTTTTCCATATTTGTTCATTTCTTGTTCTCTTTGTACTATTTATCTCCTGATAAAATAGGGATTTATGGAGACCAGCATACATATTGTTCAACATACATATCAAAAATACTTGTGCTGCATAATCCATATTTTTTGTATCCAGTTATATACTTGCAACATTCTAAACAATGCATGTACTGTATTTTTAATAAAATATTGTCAAATAAATCATTTCTGTAGGAGAAGCTTTTGAATTGACAAGATACCCCCCATTCATTTGGTCAACAGTCCTACCCAGTAATAGCTCATTCATTGGCTACCCTCTGTTTCGCATGATACCAACTTTGCAGAGCATGCTCTGAAAGACTTGTAGAACTAGAGATTTAAAATTGTGATATCATCATCAAGTAAACAGTTTGTCTTATATTTCTGCATATCCAAGAATCTACAACAAAAAGAAGATCAATTCACTACTGCAGTATCACAGTCAGTCAATGAAAAACCCTTAAGGTCCAAATTGTGACTTAACATCAAGTGGATTTTCAGTTGAAAAGCTTTATTCAGTTATAATGCATACCTGTTGAAAATTTGCTTGTGCACAACATTTTTTTTAACAATATTTTAGCCAAAATACATCTTTGAAGGATGCAAATGGCTATCTAACAGGTGGATTGTGTAACACGAGTCACTTGAGATTGTTTTCATGGACATTTTCATATCTTTTGTTGTTGTTCAGTGTTGGTTCCCATCGAAGCCAGTTATGTCAGGGATTTTGCTGCCTCTGTTTTCCATGGAAACAGTTTTTCTTGGTTATTGCTACAGACAACGTGGAATAAGTAACAGACCAAAAAATAAAACATTTGGATGGAATGTTCCTTTAAATATATAAAGATGAAGAAATTGTACAATGGTGTTAATAAGCTGCCTGTAGAAGATTCCTCAGTATTTAATCATTTTCATGTTGTCAAGAGAATCCAGCTGCAAACTTGAATTAAAAAAATGACAACAAATAACTTGGCTTCTATTTTTTTTTCTTCTCGGGAATATGAATTTGCGCTAAAAAAATACCGATTGGCACAAATATTATCTGTAATCTACGAACATCTGAAAACTGTTAGTGTTTGAATACATTTATAAGCCACTTGAAATGGATTGTTAAATTGTTTTAAAGTTGCTTCTTAATAGTTTAACAGTTCATTAACTGTATATTAATCCTGATAGGTAGAGTGATAATTGCTTTTACAAGAATTGTGTAAAATAAAGGTTTAGTTTGTTTCTCTTATATACTTAAGATTTTTGTTACCCCTAGAGGATCTTAAAAGTTGCGTCTAGGTTTGAATCCTGCACCTGAGCATTGTATGTGTAAAGTTTGTCTGTTGTACTTTTCATGTTTCAGAACTTTGGTTTTACTCCCTCATCCCACTGACATGCATGGTAGTTTTTTGGCAATTTTCAGTTATCCCTGTATGAACATTGTTGTTCGTCTAAGTGAACCTTGCAATTGACTTTTCAGGTTTGGTTCTTGTCTTGTGTTAACTGTTGCTACAATAGGCTCCAGCTTTCTACAAGCCTAAAATGAATAAAGCTTTTTTGATGTTTTTTTTTGTAAAAAGTATTAATTTTTTAATTATATGTTCTCATAAATGTCACATATGTTTTGTTTAATTTATTGTTTCAGGTTATCACTGAATAATTACAGCAATAATTTTTATGTGTTAAAATATTCATTAATATATTTTATTACTAATATTGTTTTGTAAGGTGATACTCCATTTTATGCTGATTCGTTGGTGGGGACATACAGCAAAATTATGGATCATAAGAATTCATTAAGGTTTCCAGATGATGTGGACATCTCTAAAAATGCAAAGGACCTCATCTGTGCTTTCCTAACAGATAGGTAAGTACTGATTTATTGAAGACATTTCCGTTTACAAAAGATGGAGGTAATTTGCATTTATCACAGATTCTTGTAGTTGTCTATTTTGAATGAAGCATATGTACTCTGTCAAATCGACTGGCATTGGTGGAATTTTTATGTAAACAACCACCAGTATAACTGGAAGTTTTGAAGTAGGATATGCTTGGAAAGATGTGAAACTAAAATAAAAAAAATTTAGAGACTACGCCTTAGCAATTATATGTTTGGGGTGTGGGAGGCAAGCAAGTGAAACTGGGGATATCCTCACACAAACACTGGAAAAACATTTATGGTAAGCTCCACAGGCTCTTGGAGCTTAGAAGTGTCTGCATTAAGCACTGTGCCACTGCCACTAATGGGATCAGTAAACGGTCTTACTGTTTTGTCTTATCAGCTTCAGCGGCTTCTTAGAGTTTAATTTTTAGAAATACAAAGATATCTACAGAACATCTTTGAAATTATTTACACAAATGGCAACCTCATGGACACATGTCAAGCTTGTTTCTGGACATGGCTTTGCTTTACTTTTCATGTAGCAAAGGCACCATACCCATAGCAAAGAATTTTGTCATATATAGGTATTATTTTACGCTACATTTTCCATATGATCAGCATCAGTTGTTTTGAGCCTTCCTGGAGCTTTAATCTGTAATTTTTCCACTCTGTATTTCAAATTCTCTGTTTTGTTTTTTCTCTCACTATCTGTTGTAGCCCCTCATTTGGTACATTCTTGCTGTAACAGATAAGATTTAGCAGTGAAACAAAATGTTTTCTTATCTTCGTAGTGAAGCATATCAGTTTAATATTAGAGCTTACTTACCAAATGCTTGGGAAAAATTAATTTCACTGAAACGGTATGGTTTGCATTTTAGAGTATATAGTAAAGTATGCTAAAAAATGCTCAATAAACCTCAGATTGTCAGATAAAGAATTCCAGATTTTGGAGCCATCATGGCAAAATCCTGAGTCCCTACATTTTAACCTAGTCCGGAGAGTAATTGGCAGCCTTCTAGTTGATGATCTAAGTAAACACTGGTTGGAATGAAAACCTGCAGCCATAGTGGGAGGCCCAGGACTGAACCTGAGAACCACAGATTTAAGTGGTTTGGTAGGGATATACCTAATAATCATATGTTTAAAAATAATTAAAGAATTTCAAAATCGCTTCTTAAAGTAAGAGACAGCCAATGAAGGGGCCTAATAATGGTAGAAATGCAGTTTCAGGTAACACTTTGGGTAAGAATTATAGAAGCAGCTTTCTGAACTTTATGCAGTGGTGAAGTAGTGCATTTTGGAAGGCAGCAAGATAGGCATAAAATAATTCAGCATACTTTATTTTAAAATTTACACATACACATGCTCTCTGGATTAGAGAGACAAACACTAACAATACTTTTCCGTGAAAATGTCTTAATGTTCTACCAAGTACCCCTTCCCATGTGAACACATTGGCTTTGTTGGGGGAAAAAAAAGTTAATAGAAGTGAATGTTCCACTGCTCTCCCCTGTATGCAAGATTAAAATGGCTTTTGGGTTGCACGTTATGTACTAGAAATATGCAATATATCAGGAACCATATTGTTATCGTCCTGTGTTCCTTAAAAATGGTGACATCGGAATCATTTAGATGTGTAAAAGTTCTGGAGTTCAGATGATGAAAAACACGCTTTTAGAGGTCACAAAACACTACAGTGGTGCATTCTCCAAGCCACTACACTATCCATATACTGTTCTTGATCCTCAGATTTTTTGTTTTTGACCAAGATATCAAAAAACAAGCACAAGAAGTACTTGGGAAACAATTGGCTGAGATTTAAATAGGCGAAGGAGATGCAGAGAACATCAGGGAACCGCAAGAGAAAAGGATTTGCTGCTTCATTGTTGAAGATGTGTGAAGAAATTCTTGAAGAAAATTGGTATGTGGCAGCTGGGAATCCATTCCCGGGCTCCCCAGACATTTTTCACTCCTGCATTCCTGGGAATGAAACTGCTCTAATTCCCGGGAAACCGGGAATGGGCAAGCTCGCATATAGCGTGTAAAAATTGATCAAGAAATAACAGAGTTATAGTTGAAAATAATTAAGTGGCACGGTTTTTTGGCCCACAGTGTAGTGTTTTGCAGATTGATTCAGCAGCAGCAGTCGTCAGTCTCCCGGCTCCGACTAAGACTGAGTATAGTGGACTGGGAGAAGTCTGCACTCGGCAGCTCACGAATGCCGGGACAGGGTAGACTTCATTGAAGTCTGTTTGAACTGCAACTTGAAATTGCAATGTGTCAGTCTGTTGCATCCGCATTATCTGTGCCAAGAAACTTGCCATCACAGAATGATGACAAGAAACTGTATGCATCAGTAAAAGCTGAAATGGCGGGGTTTCAGAGCAATGGCAAGCGCGGGCGTTGTTTAGAACAAGTGAATCAGTATCTGATCAGGTAGATCACGTTGCATTAAAAAAAAAAAAAAGGTTTTTAAACATTAGTCTATCATATATCCTCCCTATGGCATTTGCCACTTGATTGACATACAGGGCAGCCAGTCTGAGATCTCTTTGCTTCTAATACACTGGTCGTCCCACATGCATCCATACAATCAGATTGTGATTCAAACTACGAATGCCATGAATGTAATTACACCGATCTACATGCTGTCAAATTAACGAACCACACGCCGTGGCTTCGCCTCTTGACGCTGACGTCTGAGGTTCGATTCCCAAGAGGGGGTGCAGTGAGTGTGTACGCCTGATGAGCCCAGAATTAGGGAGAAACACGTGTTGCGTACTCTTTGCATTATTTGACAGTAAAACTTTGCAACATTCTATGAGCTACTTCTTGCAACTGAAGAGGGCACCGTGGCGGATGTTTGCCGACACAAGCGTTACCTTTTAGGTAACCACCCGTACAATCAGATTGTGATTCAGACTACGAATGCCATGAATGTAATTACCCTGATCAACATACTGTCAAATAAACGAACCACACGCTGTGGCGCAAGGTAAAGGGCGAAACACGTGTCGCATACGCTTTGCATTATTTGACAGTAAAACTATGTGATATGTAGTATTTTTAATTTAGGTTGATCATTTCGACCTGGTCATTTTAAAAGTAGCTCGCAAGCCGCAAAAGTGTGGGCACCCCTGGACTAGATACATGTACTTATATGACAGCATGAACTGCTTGTAGATAAGGATAGTCTTTTATTGGAGCCAACATATTGCAGTAGTTTTATTAAAAATAAGTTTCGGTTGTTCTAAAACCGTTCACATGTGAGATGCACGTACACTGTGTCATGCCCGGGATTTCCGGGAATGACATGCGGGATTCCCGAATTCCCGGGAATGAATAAACCCATCCGGTAATTGATTCCCTAGTGGTAGCAAAACCACATTCAACTGTTGCCGAGGCCAAAAAATTGAAGTAAACAATTATTAATAATAACCATAATTAGTTGACCAGATGTTCTGAATTTATAAATAAAACATACAAAAAAAAAAAGCTTTTGTTACAAATTTTTTTTTTAATTTAGTTGAATTTCCATATCGGTGCATCACTAGTACATGAATGCAGGTAGTGATAGATTAATATATACAGTATATAGTTACTGTTTATAAAGGTTAATACTTTTGGTGGTGGACAGAGTCATCATGTGCACACTAACTGGTCTATGGGTACACAACCCCCTATACAGCAACCTGAGATGCACTGTGTGTTCTGATAACTTTCTGTCATGGCTAGCATTAAGTTTTTTGGAATTTTGTGATACAGTAGCTCTTCTCAGGGATAGGGCGAGACAGGTTATCCTTCACTCTCCGCACCCATCAGTGAGCCTTGGGGCCCATGACCCTGTCACTAGTTCACTGGTTGTCCTTCCCTGGACAATTTTTGGTATATTCTAACCACTGCATAATGGCAATACCCCACAAGATCTGTCATTTTTGAAGAAGCTCTGACCTAGTTGTGTAGTCATCACAGTTTGGCCCTTGTCAAAGTTGCTCGGATCCTTATGCTTGCCCATTTTTTCTTTTTCCAACATATTGCTTGCAAGAATTGACTGTTTACGTGTTGCCTAATATATCTCACAACTTGACAGGTGCTGTTGTAACAAAATAATTAATGTTACTCACTTCACCAGTCACTAGTTTGTGTTGTGTCTGATCAATAAATAGTTCCAAATTAGTTTTAGGTAAGGGACTATGGTTTTTTGGAGTGCTGTAGATTTTCATTCTACCCCTTTCTAAGCTGTAATCAATTCATTTTAAAGATTTTGAATTATATAACTTTAATTCTATTGCATTTTAATATCTTAAATTCTCTTTACTTATTAAAACTGTCTTATGGAACAGGGCAGCTTATATTTCAGTCTTACTTTTTAAATTTAATTCCTTTCCAAATATTTTACTTTATAATGCAAGCTATGTGTTGTTTCCCTTACTGTTTGTCTGTTTACCTTTATTGATACCAGGCTATTAAAAGTTTGTTTCAATGCACTAGTTATGGAAATAAAGATTGAGCTAAAATTGAGCCAAAAAAGTATATTTTTTCAAGAGTGGTAATTGACTTTTAATAAAGAGCTGAAATGAAAATCAGTAGGAGTGTGGAGAACATGCAGACCATTACAAGGTTAAGCTTGGGTTTCTGTTCATGCCTTGGATAGAGGTTATAGTATATAATTAATAATATATAGTATATGTTCTTTGCTAAACATTTTGGGTACAATATAATGTATACTGTTACTTTTATTTGCATATGTGTTTTGTAAGTCATGTTATAAAAGGCACCTTCTGTAGAAATGTGTTTTTGTGGTGTGGCTTATTTAGCTTGAAGAGGTTTGAACACAGTTCTGTTGTGATAACAGTCACTGCCCTGATATTATTGGTAGTAGTGTATAGTAGTAATTAATTATGTTAATACCTTTATACCCCATGGTGCAGATCCAGATTTGGTTGCTGCCAGGATAAGCCCCAACTCCTAGTAACTCTAATCTCTGCTGCTTTGATGCTTCAGAATTTTGAACTTAAAATGTTATGGTCACTGTGTGGTGTCAATACCCTTCTGTTCCTTTATAATCCAACAAATGTGTAGGTTAGTTTGATTCATGACAGTCTAAACTCAATTCAGTTTTTTTGCTGTTGACCGAGTACTGGTGTAAAGCAGTTTTGGGAGGTTTACAAATGCAGAGCAGAAGTAACAATACACTTAAGTGAAAATGTAGTTGAATTCTTACTAAATAAGATCTAATTAACAAAGAATATGCCTTTTTCATAAGCATTCCTGAAAAAACATTAATTAATGGGTAACCTACCCTTTCTGAACATAACACTGTATTTTATTCTGCATGCTTATACCCACAGATGTAGTATGATATAATGGTCTTGTGCAGTTTCTGTAACATAATCCTTAAGGTTCCCAATCATTTCAATATTCCGTGGCAAAACGTAGCAACTTGATTAAGCCAGTATTTGGTCGCATGTGACACAGCAGTGTATTAACAGTGGTTTGGTACCAGTGAGTGTGGACATGTGTTTAAGTATGGCCTTTATTGGAAGGGTGGCAACTTGCTACAAGATTTGTTTTTGCACTGTGGCTGATTCTGCCAGGGTACGTTTCAGCTCCACACCACCTTGTATGGAAGTAAACAGAGTTGGAAATCAATTGCATAACTTTCAAGTTCCTGGGAAATAATTGTGTCAGATGAATTAATCACCTTTCATTTCACATTAGCACTAAACAAATAGTATTTTTTTCTATTACTGAAGTTAGTCACTCTAAAATAATAACATGAAGTGGAATTATCTTTATAGTTTTTAATAACCATTTGATGTAAACTTAGATGACATCAGCCTTAGATATGGGTTTGTGGATTCTAGTTAACATATAGTATAAGATTAAAAGCTTTTCCTAAATCATGACTGTCTAGATATTTGTTGTAACAGTAAAAAAAAAAAGGACCATTGCATAACAAGCAGTACCTGTACAGAAATTTTGGGAATGTTTGTCTTTTCTTAGAACTGAATGCTGCCTCGTTGTTAATATTTTGATATTAGGGTTTTTGTGGTGAATAAAATATTCTTGCGGAAATGCCGTTCATGAAAGAGCTCCCTGTAGTAGGCTGTAAAGTCTCTGAAGTCCAAAAGAAACTTTCACAGAAGAGGTGATATTTGAGAATACTTGGGCTAACAGCAGCAGTGAACACTTCACCCATATGTAGGCGACTTCTTGTTTACATTAACTTAAGCACAATTGGGTTTTATTTAAAACAGATGCCTATTTTTATATAAAATATGTCTAGTTACACTCAATTTGACAAGAATGAGTAAGTTTTGTTCATGATGTATATGAAAAAATGTAATAATTTTTGTAAAATAAATCATGCATATAGTTAATAGCGAGTCATTTTAATATTGCTGAAAAATATTTTTGTTGAGAAATTTTTACCTCTATTATACATAAATTATATATTTAAATGTGCATGTTTAAATGTTTGTGTATTAAATCTTTTTTATTACATGTTAAGGAAAGCCAAAAGATTACACAATCTGTCTGTTTGTGTGTGTGTTCCTTCTCCATCGCCCCCCCAATATGGTTTAGACCACACGTGGCATGCTTCAGCGCCTCATACAGTTTTTTCACTACTGCAAAGGAGGTGACTGGAACACAATCTTGTCAAAACCTCACAAATATCTTCAGCTATGAGGGTGTTTTTTTGATAAGTTAAGAAGTTAATTTGGTGGTGGTTTAGGGTATTTTTCAAAACTGTCAGGCCTCATTTTTGAATATGTTGTAAGCAATTGAGAATAAGATTGCTTATTAAATGTAACTCTTATATGCCATGTTCAGGGAAGTGCGCCTTGGTAGAAATGGAGTTGATGAAATTAAATGCCATCCTTTTTTCAAGAATGACCAATGGACATTTGACACCATACGGGAGAGTAAGTAATTGTTATGTCTGTTGCTGTTTTCTAATTTTAATATTCAGATATTTAGAAGTTGGGATGTACTTTATATTAAATACAGTATAGCATAAGTTTAAAATCCAGTTTTAGTTGTTCAGATGTTTACAATAAATACAGCTTTTTGTTTTTTTTAATTTGGTACTAGTGCTTTTTAGACCTCAGGCATATTAACAAAATCCATGTACTTTAAACAGCAGACCACTTGAAAGTTATTAATAATATGTGCAAGGTGATGTACAACCTTAGTAACACAAGTATATGACTGAAGAAAATAACCACTTTTAGTATGATTTATTTTTTAATGCAGGTTATTTATGTATAACTGATATGCATGAATTACATCCGCAGTTTTTTAACTTGTAATAAAGCAATGATCAAAGAATAATGTAGTTTTGTTTTATTCCACTTTTATTGCTGCGGTTCTGGAGGCATTATGCCCAGCTGATCTAAATACTACATTGGAATGCGTCTTGTTTCTCAATAACAGCTTCTTGCAGTATGGAAACAAATATTATAACTGTATTTTGGATAAGTGTAAGCATATTTTTTGTCCATTTCATTTTACCTTTCACATGAAATACTACACCAAGCCACATTAATAAATGTGATTTGCATTCTTTACTGTTTTAAAATGTAAAATTTTCTAATGCATAAATGTGACTGCTTAATTACATTTATAGATAGTTTAATGTTTTATATTGTGTTTAATGATTCATCTTTACAATTTTAATGAAATATTGTTTGTGTGTATATTTATAGAGGTAAGAAGTAATCAGTCTATGTAGCACATTACAGATAACTTTCTTTTTAATATACAGTGAACAGTGCCATTCCTTTTGCTGTGTATTCATATAACTAAAAAAAAAAAAAAAGTCAACTTTTTTTTCAGTAGTTAATGTTCTGCGTATCCCTTTGTTTGCTATGGAACACACTCCTATCTTGAACATAACATCACAGTTTTACAAATTATTTGCACCTGCTCAAAACTGCATTCCTAATTTTTATTTTCTTTAATTTATTTTCCTTTCTTACTGCTGTGCAGAATTTTTGCATTTGTAAAACTTTACAGGCTTTATTAGATATATTTTTTTGTGGTGTACTAAATAATTAATATAGGGTGTTGAGTGACTTCTGCTTCTCTCTCGGGAAAAACAGTGAACTATTTTAGCATGATGTTGCTTTGAGTTATTTGCTAGCTGGGTTGTCATGAAATTGTCAGCCATCCAGGATCTTGGCTCAGAAACACAACTCTGCAGCCAATTAATTAAAGAGTTACACATAGGACTAGAAATCTGTGTATCATCAGCATAACACTGAAAAGAAATATACAGTTTCCTAAAAATAGCTCTTATAGGATGAAGATATATAATATAAAAAAACAGAACCCAAAATGGATCCCTGAGGAACACCACATTGCAGTAGATAAGAAAGAGGAATTGAAAGACACTGAAAAGTGTCTTCCAGTAAGATATGTCCAAAACTAGTTAAGAGCAGCCCCTTTAAGCCAAACCAGATGTTCAAGCCACAACAATAAGATCTCATGGTCAAGAGTGTGTGAAGGCTAGGCTTTATTTGTGTAGAATAGAGATGAAATGTAACTTTTGGCTATCACAAAAATTGAATTTCTATCCTAATACAGGCAATCCACGAGTTACGTACGAGATGGGGACTGTAGGTTTGTACTTAAGTTGAATTTGTAGTAAGTCGGAACAGGTACATTATTTTAATAAATTCTGTTGTTGACCGACTATATGAATGATAGTTTCACCTCTCTCTGACCTGTTTATTATTTCTACTTTATTTTCAATAGTGATGGTTTTTCTCTTCTTTACTGTATCACCAGCACTTGCATCAGATTTGTGTTTCAGAGACATTCTTGAAGGGTGAAGACAAAAGGTTAAGATGAGCTTTTCTGCACAGCACTGTACACACTATCACAGCAGGAAGACACCCGTTGTCAACACGTCTGATGTACTGACAAGAGACAACTTCCTGCTATGTGCGTAATAGTAAAAGCAGGCTTGCTATTAAGAATGAATGGTGGCGGCAAGGGGCAGTTCATCATCAGCCCATGTCACAGTCGCCTCCACTACAGTATGCTGCCTGCAGCGTCCGTCCACCGAGAACAAACACGGTGCAGCCAAAGGCTGGTAGTCAATCGCCCACCACCACCCCCATTCAACAGGCAGCCGTCCAAGGCACACTACAGTGCTACCCCCTGCCGCCCCGTTCTCCCTCAATGGCCTCCATTCAGCCAGAACCGGGTCACCGCTTGCAGCATTACCATCTGCCCACCAAGAACAAATGAGGCAGCCGTGTTTGGTGAGCAGCCAGTGAAACGCCCTCCTCCGCTCCATCCAGCCTGCGTTCAGTCAGGAGCAGTAGCTGAAGCGGCGTACCACCCCATCAAGCCTCTGTCCTACACACAAGCGATAGCTGTGGCCCCGGTGACTATGGACCACGGGTCACCGCTTGCCACTGGGAGCTGCCAGA
This sequence comes from Polypterus senegalus, assembly GCF_016835505.1. Lineage (NCBI taxonomy): Eukaryota > Metazoa > Chordata > Cladistia > Polypteriformes > Polypteridae > Polypterus > Polypterus senegalus. Next base: position 250,242,581 of record NC_053156.1, on the reverse strand, counting down.
GGGACACTACACTGCGTGAGCAGCGAAATCAAATGCCCCCCACCCCCCCCAAGCCTCCGTCGAGGTACCGCTTGCAGCATCCCTATGCCGAAGATGACGGAGCGGCAGTTAATGAGGTGCATGCGTTGCAGCTGTGGCCCCGTTCGCAAGTCGTTGGTCGGATTTCCATAACCTGGAGACTACATGTACATGTGAAGAATCTAGGTTCTTTTTTACTAGGAATAAGTAATGAAGTATTTGAAATGAATTGGGTTGAATTTTAGGTTTTAAAGTCAATATGGCATGGAATATGCACATGTATTTAAAGTTTGCGTGAAAGTAAGCGTTAAGTGATCAAACATATCAGATGTTCACAAACTGAAGAACACTGCCAGATGAGTGAACATTTATTTGTGACAATGTTTTGTTAGAAATAATCTGCAATGTTTTATGTTAACATTGTACTTTATGGTGAAATGGTAAATGCTACTAATGATAAATTGAGTAATAATAGTAATAATGTTGATTGAGTTCAGAAATGCATTTAAATGTGTTTCATTGAGGCCTGTTACAAAAACAATAATTTAATTTAACATCTACTTAACAAGCAATGATGGATGAGCTTTTAAGTGGAGTTTGGAAGCCTGGAGACAAATGCATAAAACAGAGGGAAAAAAGTATGTAAAGTTAATATTAAGCAACGCATATTTGCTCAGACTTGTACATTTGCTGATGTTTGTACAATGTGTTTTTGATGCTCATTTAACTGGCCTTTGTTAAATATAATTCATATGTATACATCTACAATGCATAACCAGATTTGGAGGGATCATATCATTTTGGCTTTTCATGTTTTTTTTTTGTTGATTTGGATTCCTAGTGAATCTCAACTCAGACAATTCTTGCTGTGTGTTAGATTTATTTCCAAAACTAGTGGGCTCTGCCCCCTGCTTGCTTCGCTCGCCAACCCCCGGGTTTGGTTCCGTGGAAATATAATTTAAAGTGTTTTTTTTTTTTTTTCCATGGGAATTGTTGCATATGCATTATGGTCAATTTTGATAATGCAACATATAACTGGCTGTGAGTGAATATAGTTTCAATAATAATAATACTTTCTGATAAAAAATTTGCTTATGAAAGTGGGAATATCCAGAGCCGATGTAGCAGGTGGAATTGTTCTGAAGAAGCTGCAGATTTCTGGCCATTGTGGACTGCACATCATTGTAATAAATAAATCTACCCGACCAATGGTTCAGGATATTGCCATTGCATCATGATATAACTGTTGCAATGCTCTTGGACTACCTTGATATAATGATGGTAATATTACTGCTTTACATATTTTGAATTTGTCTGAACTATTGATATTTGAATTTTGAAAGTGATCAATGAGACCTTGCATATGTTCCGTTCCAAGTTTAGCTTGATTCAATTTAATAAAGAATAGACGATTAGCTGCGACTTTTACACATGCATTAATAATGTAATGTTATGATAAAAATTGAGATGATAGAAGTGAGTTAAATACATGGGAACATATCGCTAATTTTGACCCAAAATATTGGCTAGGTATTATTTATTTTGCTGAATGTGTTTGTTTCATATTGTACGACCATCCTGTTTCGCCATCTGAGAAAAGCAAAGGAAAGAGTAAAGGGTCGGCATGTGGCGATATATTTAATATAAATGACGAAGCATGCTTTTCCTTTGAATATACATGAATATCTACTCTGTCTTTGATATCTCCGTTTTTCGAAAGTATTATCACTGACAGTTCGTCACATGTGGGTTTATTATAAATGCGACTGTGATGTTTCAGATTCATATAGACATCCACGAAAATGTTTTTGTCTGTGTGGTGTTGATAAATCTTGTGTAAAGTGTGATATGTTTGGACGTATGGATTTGTATCCATTATTGGCTGTATAATATGTATTACGATGGATCATTTAACTCTTTCGATTCTATGTTGTATCACTTCTCCGTGATCATAAAGATACAAATTGTGTGTGTGTGTGTTTTTTTTTTAAATTAAACTTCTTTGGACCGGCAAGGTTTTCAGTTCCACTTGTTCCGGGCTGATTTCCTTTCCTTGCCTAGGTCACTGTCTCACAGGAACATGCTTCCAGTAGATGTCAGTATGATGTGTCTTGACCGTGTCGCGGAAAGTGTCTCTGTCTCTTTGTGTCTCTTCAGAAGATCACGTCTCATTGCAAGATTTGTTTTATTAATAGAGATGTTGAATTTTTTTTCTATTTTAAATTAAACATTGTATTTCTTATGCAAAATTAATATTAACTGCACAAACAGAGACAAACACTGCAGTATTTTGTTTAGTACTGCTTTGTCAAACATTCATCATACTGGGTTTGAATACTTTGCTTGCTTGATGACTTTGTGTAGTTTGTGACTTTCTTACCATGTCTATGTGGTTGTTTCTTCATGTATCCCGAATTTTCTAAATACCATAGAAATATATTTAGAAGAGAAATTACATCAAGGAGGTTTAGGAACAGTTTTTAATGATGGCAGGTCTTTTGGGTTTATGTGTGATTTAAAGTGAGGCTACTGTTTAAAAATAAGGCCTAAGTGGTGTGATAAAACAAATTTTTAGTCATTCCTATTTAAATGTGTCAATACTACTTTGCTGTCGCAATGCATCAATTTTTTTTTACATATATTTAAATACAAGCAGTCACCTCTCATCCAGTTTTTGACTCTATGATAGTTATTTACAGACACAATAGAAGATATGGTATTTACTCTTGAGACTAGAATCCCTGAAGCCTACGAAAAAAACTGTAATCCCGGGCCACCTTAAATTCTTTCGCACCTCTCTATTACCGCCTTTTGTTTTGCAAATGTGTCAGTCAGCACAAACAGCAAGCTGCCTGCTTTACCATCCCCCAACCGCTGCAGCTCAAGTCGGACAAAAAGTTCTCCTAGCTCAAGTCTGTTTATCTGGGTGTGTGGTGCCTGGATTTGTATAGGGTAAATAATATATTGTTATTTGGAACACATGCATTTCATGTGTGTTCCATGTCTACAACAATCCGGGTAAATGTAAGCTGACAGGAAATGTGAGGCAAGAAATGTTTAATGCATAGCAAAAAAGATACAAGAAATGTTGAACGCATAGCAAAAACAAACACATTTCATGTTTTAGTACTAATGACAAAATTTTGACATCAAGTGTGAAGACTGAAGTCCAAAGATCAAATAAACACTTTCACAAAAGGTACAAGTATAACAAAACAATAGCTCTTTTATTTAAGATTATAACGAAGAAAAAGAAATCGGTTTAGGGTACGATGCTGACACGACTGCTTGGGTGGTCTTGCAGTAAGGACTGCTCACTCATAATCAAGAGGTTGCGGGTTCAATTTCGGCCCTTCCTAGATTTACTGTTTTGAGTATTGAGCTGCTCTTATTGTTACTACTATAGAATAGAAACATACATTTGATCTGAGTCTGTAAAAGCCGGTGTAAATTTATGGTACTTGTAAAGGTTAGCCTTTTTTTTTTTAATCATTCAGTTTTATTCTCTTATCCAAGCGGTTGTGTCGGCATCGTACCCTAACCCTTAGTTTTTAGTAATTCTCCTTCCACAAAGAAAAAAAAACAGATTTTCACAAGAAAGAATAAATTCCTCCAAATGAGTAATATAACTTTTCTTTTTCTTTTCTTTTGATATGCTAAGGATTTGCAGTAGTAGCTTTATGAACAAGAATTGGTTCGTATCTTTTAAGCCCTCATTTCAGCAATTGGAATTGTATGTTACTAATAATATACAAAGCTTCACAGTAAAGAATGCAAAGTAATACATCTGCTTTTGCACGAGTTTATTGTAAATAATAATAATTTATGCATTTACATAATTTTTTTGAGCTGTCAATTTTAACCAAGTTCAATTTCCAATATTTTAATGTTGATAGGTAGGCTCCACATTGTGACGATGTATGATTTAAAAAAAAAAAAAAGAAAATTGATTGGGCGATATGGATACATCTATTAATGCATGTCCTCCACTCTCATACAATATTATATGCTAGATAATAGCTGGATTTCTTTTTATTTGTACATAATGCTCATATTTATTTTTCTTGTATATTTTAGCTGTAGCCCCTGTAGTTCCTGAATTAAGTAGTGATATAGATACCAGTAACTTTGATGAAATTGAAGATGATAAAGGGGATGTTGAAACCTTTCCAATCCCTAAAGCATTTGTTGGGAACCAGTTGCCTTTTATTGGATTCACATACTTCAGGGAGGATCCGTAAGTGTTAATTAAACATGCTAGTTTTCCAGAATGTAAAAAATATAAACTGTATGTGTATAATAATAATATTAATAATAATAAAAATTCTTTACATTTATGTAGTGCTTTCCTCACTACTGAAAGCACTTTTCATAGTGAATATGTGTTTATATACAGTGGTGAAACATATAGCGTATTTAAATATTTTTGTTGTGTTATAAAAACTAGTAGTCTGTTGTATTTACTTTATTAATAAAAGATCTTGTTTATCCTAAAAGTATGTGTAAATAAATACAGTATGCTAAACAATCACAGGGAACACAAATATATATGTAGATAGTGGGTCATGTAAGTGAAGTCAGTCCACTTAACTACATACTGTATATTTTGTACGGTACCCTTAAGGATATTCATCTGAACAAACCGTGTCATCCGAGAACTAAATTGGGAACCAATTATCAATAATCTGAAAATAATACCTATTCTTACAATTTTATCTGAATATTTTATTGTATAATGCAAAGTTAAAAAGTGTTTTTTGTTAGTAAACAAGTTATAATGAAATTTGCTGTGTGACGGAAGTAACAATAAAATATGCTTTATAAACTTTGATGTGCATTTCATAGATTTAAGTTTAGAATAAAAAAAGAAGCGAATAAAAATTGGAAAAGATTTTGTAGAGACCCCTGAAGTTACTAAAATGGTGGATCATTTGGCTTGGCTGATGTACCTCAAGATTTTCCATTAAGAGTTGTCTTTTTCTCTAGGTTGCTTAGTGACTCAAATGTATCCGCTATAGAAAATGAAAATGGAACATCTAATAAAGGGGAGGTGGGTGTCTTTTATATTGTAATACTAAACATATGATTCGTATGGTTTCCTGTAATATTTGTTTTTTTCTGTAATCAACACTAGATACAAGCTGTTTTCTGCATGTTTCTGCTTATTTTTTAATTGATTTTAATAGATTCTTCATATTTTTATAATTTGTTCATTGGTTTAAAAATGTGCATGTATAATAAAGCATAATCTCTATCTATCTATCTAATCATGCCTGACATATTATGTTTTTAGTTCCAATTGAAGTGTTTTGACTGTGGTTTATTTTTCTATTTACAGGAAAATATAGTGGTAAGCATTTAATACTTTTGTACTATTACTTGGTGTCTTTCCTATTTCCTTAATTAATTTTTCATAATTGTTTTATATTTGGTTTCTCACTTAAATGAAAATCTGTTAGCATAGAATGATATTTATTTGTAAAATACATAAAGAAAAGGTGCTTATTTATCTCGGAAAGAAAATGCTTAAATGTGTCAGCAGGACTCTGCGCTAGTTTTGTTTAACATTTTTTATTGTGCTTAAAGACCATTTTATAATATGTAAAATAAAATCCTTTCACAAAGTATAACGAGCAGAGTATTCCAAAATACAAAAGAAAACTGATTGTAATTTAATCCATTTTCAGCCAAATGTAAACCTATAAATTTTCAAAATATAGAATAATAGACACCGTTGTGTTTAAAGTATATCTGTAATTTGTTCCTGAATTTTAGTCTTTTATTTTTGTAAATGTATACATCTTTAGGTTCTATTTGTTAAATTATAACATACTGTGAGACACATTTAACAGTGCACAGCCTATTTACTTTAAACTTCTTTTGCATTTTTATATATAGAAATATTTTGACAGTTCACATAGCTAATTCCTTGGTTGGCAGATTATTAACATACTAGTAAATCTTCACCTGTTCATATAGTGATTATGTTCTTTCAGTTTTCCCAAGTACAAAAGAAACTTCATCAGTTAGAAGAACAACTTCATAATGAAATGCAAGCCAAAGATGACCTTGAGCAAAAGTACAGGTAAAGTTCATATGAAAACACTGGTCCTTTCCACTTTTACTTCCTCCTGTATTCACATCTTTTTTTTTTTGTGAGTGCTTTGGCTTCCTTTCACATACCATAATTATATAGGTTTGGTTGACCATCAACTCTAGTGGCTAGGTATACAGTAAGTGGATAAATGTGTTGTGATGTGGACACTTAGCTTTTTTTCTGCATTGCCACCAATTTTTCCTATATAGACTTTGATTTCTTGCAACAGTTTATTGGAGTTAAGAGGTTTGGGAGTGAGTAAGTGAATGAATGAACGAATGAGTAAAAAATGAGTGAAAAAATCACATTTTAGATTATTTATGTTATCAGAGCATGTTGAAATTTGTATGTTATGTGTGTCCGGCTATAGTGATATATAATAAAAGTGCAGGGGTGAAAAGAGCTTGGGTGTTTCTTGGTGCCTACTAAATTGTGGTGCCCCTATGCCAGTATCTTCTTGACCTTAGCCAAGATTACAAGTAGTTTAAAATACAGTTCAATTAACTGGGGGGAAAAAAATCCATATTATTCCTAAAAACACATATGCTATGTGTACTTGATATGGATGATAGGATAAATCTTGCTGAGTAATACAGTGAATAGTCCAATTTGAAATGTTTAACTCTACTGACTAATGAATCTTTACTGCTTGTCTCACCCTTTGATATTTTCTGGTGTTCTTACAGTTTTCAGTAGTTTAAAAAATATATATATCCTTCACACTACCAGTATATTGATGTTTATGAAATTACTATAAAATAGTATGAGAAAAAGGAATCCTCACCAAGGAATGTTAAACTCTATACAAAGTTTTCTTTGCATTTCTATTGCAGGTTTATATTCATTGTATAAACACAAGGCAATCGTGTAAAAAGGGGACCAACCAGTTGTCTGTTCACACCAAAACTTCATATAGTATAAATCACTGCTATGGTATTTTTTTTTATATATACAGTAATCCCTCCTCTATCGCGGGTTTGCGTTCCAGAACCCCCCGCGATAGATGAAAATCCGAAGTAGAAACCATATGTTTGTATAGTTATTTTTATATATTTTAAGCCCTTATAAACTCTCCCACACTGTTAACATTATTAGAGCCTTCTAGACATGAAATAACACCCTTTACTCAAAAGTTTAAACTGTGCTCCATGACAAGACAGAGATGAGAGTTCTTTCTCACAATTAAAAGAATGCAAAGTATATATTCTCTTCAAAGGAGTGCCCGCATCAGGAGCAGAGAATTACAAAGACAGAGAGAGAGAGAGAGAGAGAGAGCGCTCACAAAGAAAAGCAAACAATCAAAAAATCAATACGTCTGCTTTTAAGTATAAAGCGGCATTTTTTTAAGAGGAGCGTCAGTATCTTCTAAGCAAACAGCCTCTGTGCAAACAGCCCCTCTGCTCACACCCCCTCTGTCAGGCGCAGAGAACGTCGGGGAGAGAGAGAGAGAGAGCGCGAGATTAAAGCAAACAATCAAAAAATCAATACGTGTGCTTTTAAGTATGCCGAAGCACCGCGATAAAGTGGCATTTCTTAGAGGAGCGTCCATATCCACTAGTCTAACAGCCTCTGTGCAAACAGTCCTCTGCTCACACCCCCTCCGTCAGGTGCAGAGAATGTCAGAGAGGCTGAGAGAAAGGCAGAGACAAGCAAACAATCAAGCACCACGCGGGAAGCATATCTTATAGCATTGAGGAGTTTTAGTTAATATGTAATACATGCTCTGATTGGGTAGCTTCTAAGCCATCCGCCAATAGCGTCCCTTGTATGAAATCAACTGGGCAAACAAACTGAGGAAGCATGTGCCATAAATTAAAAGACCCATTGACGGCAGAAATCCGCGAACCAGCGAAAAATCTGTGATATATATTTAGATATGCTTACATTTAAAATCCGCGATAGAGTGAATCCATGAAAGTTGAAGCGCGATATAGCGAGGGATTACTATATATGTGTGTGTGTGTATGTGTATATATATATATGTGTGTATATGTGTATGTGTATGTGTATATATATATATGTATATATATGTGTATATGTATATATATATATATATATATATATATATGTATATATATGTATATGTATATGTATATGTATATATATATATATGTATATATATGTATATATATGTATATGTATATGTATATATATATGTATATGTATATATATGTATATATATATATATATATATATATGTATATATATATATATATATATATATATATATATATGTATATATATATATATGTATATATGTATATATGTATATATATACATATATGTATATATGTATGTATATCTATACTAATAAAAGGCAAAGCCCTCACTCACTCACTCACTCACTCACTCACTGACTCATCACTAATTCTCCAACTTCCCGTGGGTGGAAGGCTGAAATTTGGCAGGTTCATTCCTTACAGCTTCCTTACAAAAGTTGGGCAGGTTTTATATCGAAATTCTACGCGTAATGGTCATAACTGGAAGCTGTTTTTCTCCATTTACTGTAATGGAGATGAGCTTGAACGCCGTGGGGGGAGTTTCGTGTGACATCATCACGCCTCCGTAATCACGCAGTACATAGAAAACCAGGAAGACCTCAAAAGCCTGAAGAAAACATGCATTATATAATTGAGAAGGCAGCGAAACAATAAGAAGCGGCGAGTGACATATACAACCATATTCATGAGTTCTGCTACTTGAAACAAAGCACGATGTAAACCTACACTTTAAATTAAGTTCATAGACAGGCTGCGCTGGCGTTTGTAATTTAGTGCCTGCCCATATAAGGCCGTCCGTCAGCGGCAATCCAATAGCAAACTCCACTAAATATTCACGGGTGAAGGACTGTGCTTATGCAGAGGAAGATGAGATGGTCAGGGTGGTGTTTGACACAAACTCAGCGAAACTGCGAGAGAAAGTTTTAAGTGCCAGGACTAAGGTAACATTAAATACAGCCATGGACATAGCACGAGATGGCACCAGCACAGCTGGGAACCTTCGATGCATGTACACCGAGCGCTCACGTGAACTGACGCAGTGCACAGATAAAAGCAACAGTTCCAAAGAGCTGAACAAAACCGAATTACACAATTGAAAAGGCAGCAAAAATATGAAGCGTCTGATAAGCATATTCATAAATCCAGCTACTGCGGAAACAAAGCACACGGTGGAAAAGTCAATGTCCCGCTAAAGGAAGACAGTGTAAAAAACCCGTGCATGCAGTGTGTCAGGTCTCAGATAAAGAAGAAGACGAGCTGTTTATTGATGCAGTAAGAAACGAATCGATGAATGAAACCTGTCATCTTTACAGCGATTGACAAACACGGAATGTAACTTGAACACAACACATCCTACAAATACGAACCTGATTGATAGAAATAATGATAATCAAATCCTTGATGACAGCAACACTCAGTAACACTCACAAAACAAATACTGTATATTGACAGTCATGTTACGTTATTTTTAAAATGTTCCCTTTTCTTTTCTAGCTTTTTAACACACTACTTCTCGCTGATACGCTGGGTATATATATATATATATATATATCCCGATCTACATACTCGAATAATGGATACTTTATTCGCCATCAATGATTGTTTTGGTAAAGCCATACTCAGTGTATTCATTAGATGAACGGTAAAAAGTAAGAGCGAGGGAGGATGACTTATTGAGGCATGCAGGCTGTAGTCTTGCGTCAACTCTATCTGAATTGCGATCACATTTGAAAAATATATCTTTTCAAGTTCTATTTAGTCCATATGTGTCAAACTCAAGGGCCACGGGCCACATCCGCCCCGAGATCATTTTATATACTGTATTATTGTTATTAAAGCCCGGTATATGAAGCGCTGGTAACACAATAAACTACAGATCCCATAATGCAGCGCTTCAGCTGCCTTGCCGAACACTTACCGCGTTAATCAAGTCTACCTTATGATGCTGCAAGTTATTGCGAAGCTAGCTCACACGATGCTGAAGAGAAAAGTTGATTCTGAAAATAGAGCCTTTAAAAACCGATGGGAGGCTGAGTATATGTTTACTGAACCCGTGTGTCTCATTTGTGGAGCTAATGTGGCTGTAATTACAGAATTTAATCTAAGACGGCACTATGAGACAAAACATCAGGGTAACCTGAATGCAATGCAGAAGATACAGAAAGCAGAATAATTAAATAAGAATCTGACACTTCAGCGGACGTTTTACCCCTGCACAATCACAAAGTGATTTCAAGTGAAGCTGCTTTTATGGGAGACACAAATGCACCAGTGCACCTTGCCCCACTTTCCCTGTTGCCAAGTAATGTTAAACCAAGTCGTCACTACGGTGTTCCCAAATCGCACTTTGCTGATAAACTGAGCGCGCACTGAGTTTGCACGGCGCTTTGGTGACTTTGAAGAACAAAAAGTCCGTCTACATGCGGCTCGAACCTTGTGCATGTTTGGTAGCACATATCTGTGTGAGAAGCTCTTCTCAGTGATAAAGACTAACAAAACAGCACACAGGAGTCGCCTCACTGATGAGCACCTGCAATCCATCCTGAGAATCTCCACAACACAGAACCTCACACCAAACAGAAACGAACCTGTGGCCAAAAAGATGCCAGGCGTCCAGCTCTAAAATGACATATGAGCAAAGACAACTGAATGATTTGATTTGTTATTGCTGAAAGGAACACATTTTATTTATATTTCCAGGTTTTGTTATGCAGCATGTTCATATTTGAATTTGTATAATTTTGACAGGATATATTTTTATGGAGAGCAAAATCTTTTGGGATATTTAAAATCTAAGTTTATTTTTATATAAAATTACATAAGAGTAAAGAAATTTGAATGTTTGTTCTTTTAACGCTTACTTTATTTCTAACTTGTATAATTTAGACAGGATATATTTTTATGGAGAGCAAAATATTATAAGTTGTTTAAGGTTTGAGTTGATTTATTCACGAATAATATTCCTGTCTGTTTTACCATTCCTACCAAAGATATTTCTGTCGACTAAATAAAAATTCCTTCTATTTAAAATTTAAATAGAACTTGAACAAATACGATAGTTCATAATATCCACGCAGATTTGCACGTAAGAGCGGGAGTTATCCGTTTTAACAAGCAGCGTATTGCACTGATACTGAAATAGCTGTGTGTGTATATATGTAGATATGTATGTATATGTATATATATGTTTATATATGTGTGTGTGTATGTATGTATATATATATATATATATATATATATATATATATATGTATTTGTGTATATATGTGTGTGTGTATGTATTTATGTGTGTGTGTATATGTATGTGTAAATATGTAGATATATATATATGTATGTATATATGTGTATATGTATAGATATGTATATATATATATATGTTTATGTGTGTGTAAATATATATGACAACAACACTCATCACTCACAACAGTGACAAAACAATTACATTGACAATCATGTTACGTTATTTTCAAAATGTTTCCTTTTCTTTTTCATTGCTTCTTTAACACACTACTTCTCCTCTGCGAAGCGCTGGTATTTTGCTAGTATATGTATATGTGTATACAGTAATCCCTCGCTATATCGCACTTCGACTTTCGCGGCATCACTCTATCGCGGATTTTAAATGTAAGCATATCTAAATATATATCACAGATTTTTCGCTGGTTCACGGATTTCTGCGGACACTGTGTCTTTTAATTTATGGTACATGCTTCCTCAGTTTGTTTGCCCAGTTGATTTCATACAAGGGACGCTATTGGCGGATGGCTTAGAAGCTACCCAATCAGAGCATGTATTACATATTAACTAAAACTTCTCAATGGTATAAGATCTGCTTGATTATTCTTTTGACTGCTTGATTGTTTGCTTGTGTCTGCCTCTCTCTCACCCCCTCTGACATTCTCTGCGCCTGACGGAGGGCGTGTGAGCAGAGGAGCTGTTTGCACAGAGGCTGTTTGCTTAAAAGAAACTGACGCTCCTCTAAAAAATGCCGCTTTATTGCGGTGCTCGGCATATTTAAAAGCACATGTATTGATTTTTTGATTGTTGCTTTAATCTCGCTCTCTCTCTCTGACGTTCTCTGCGCCTGACGGAGGAGATGTGAGCAGAGGGGCTGTTTGCTTAGAAGATACTGACACTCCTCTGAAAAATGCCGCTTTATTGCGGTGCTTCGACAAACTTAAAAGGACACGTATTGATTTTTTGATTGTTTGCTTTTCTTTGCGAGCGCGCGCGCTCTCTCTTAAATTCTCTTTCCCTGATGCAGACACTCCTTTGAAGAAAAGATATATTTGCATTCTTTTAATTGTGAGAAAGAACTGTCATCTCTGTCTTGTCATGGAGCACAGTTTAAACTTTTGACTAAAGGGTGTTATTTCATGTCTAGAGGGCTCTAATAATGTTAACAGTGTGGGAGAGTTTATAAGGGCTTAAAATATATTAAAATAACTATACAAACATATGGTTTCTACTTCGCGGATTTTAATCTATCGCGGGGGGTTCTGGAACGCGATCGCGATCGAGGAGGGATTAATGTATATATATATGTGTATATATATATATGTGTATATATGTATGTGTATATATGTGTATATATGTATGTGTATATATGTGTATATATGTATGTGTATGTGTATGTATATATATGTGTGTATGTATGTATATGTGTATGTGTATATATGTGTGTATGTATGTATATGTGTATGTGTATATGTATGTATGTATGTATATGTATATATATATATGTATGTATATGTATATATATATATATATACACTCACACACACTGTCACTCTATTAACTCCCTCCTTACAAAACTCAGAAAATGATAGCATCCTTCAGCAACAACATTTTGATGTTTCAAACTGGTGCCGCTGTCCCTTCACCTTACAAGCTCATCTATCATTTCTGCCTCTCTCCCCCTTTTTATATACATGTCTTTTCTATCAGTCTTCTCACACTTGGTTTGAGATGAAAGGTGGGAATACTTATTTTATGCCACAGAAACGAAATCTGTCCTTGATTCGTCTACAGTATTGTTTCACTTACTGCATTACTGCAAACAGTATGATAAATATTGGACTGTTTATCACTCAATACAGAATTCACACTTGGACAGACTTTAATTTTACCAGACAGTTATGTCATGACCCATCACAAATGCTTTAAGAAACAATTCACTAAACAAAATAGGCTGATGGCATCACACATGCCTTATAGCACTTTTGTGCCACGCTACTGAATCAATTTGTTCATGCTCTCAAATCAATCCCCAGATTCACTGAAAAGAGTCCTTCAGAAAGAATACCCATTCATTTGACTGTAAAGTGTAACACATCACCAGGTAGAAATGTGATAGTGTAGAAAGTCCAGATATTTGCTATTAAATGTAGTGGAATAAAAGTCAAAGGTGCCCATTACAAAGTATCCTTATGTAAAGTATAAATGCGTGAAAAATGTACTTAAGTACTGTAACAAAGTATTTTCGTTGTTAGATGAATGTGTTGTTAAGTCACTTCTCTCACTTAAAGTCTCCTAACAACAAACACCAAATTCATTGAAGTGTTCTTAACAACTGTTTTGTGCTTAATACTTTTTCCATTTGTTTTCCGCATGGGTTGTCTTACTTGGAATATAAATAAGAGGAAAAGAACTTTCATAATATTTACTGCAGTTATTCTTACATTACTTATTGTTTGACAGAGCGTTTTTTCCATTGTGGTACCAGTGATAGATTGATTTATTGCTTTACATTTATGAATTGCATTCTAAAAAGTCTGCAAAATATTAGAATATTTAATTTTCAACATTTTTTTTTCCTCTACCAGAAATTCTAGTGGGCGACTTGAAAAGATTACAAAAGAGCTTGATGAAGAGGTACATTCTAATTGTCCTTTTAAATGTTGTCACCATTATGTTCAACTTTGCTGGCTGATTTAGTTTTTTTCTTTAAACTTGTGGTTTTGGTCATGTTATTTCCTCTTCAGGTCAACTTAAGGAAAAACCTTGAATCTAATCTGAGGCAGTTGGAACGGGAAAAAGCATTATTGCAGCATAAAAATGTAGAGTACCAAAGAAAGGCTGAGAGTGAAGCAGACAAGAAGCGTTGTCTGGAAAATGATGGTAAGTGTAATTTTGCTTTTTTATATATCATACCTAAATTTTTATTTTTTAAAGTTCAGTGTTTCCATGTTCTTGTTTTCTACTGAAATATATTCTTTCATTTTTTTCTTTTTTTGCTCAGTTATTTCATATTGGTGTATAGCTGTTTATTCCTTGGTCTATTAATACAGTATAGTGGTTCTATAAAGGCTTCTAAATTGTCATTAAATTCCTCACATTTTGTTGTATTACAATAGTATCTTTGTATATTTAAGTGAAAGTTAATGAATATACTATCCATCCAACCCTTCTTTTTTAAACTTTAAAAATCAACCTTTACAGTGGCTTAGTACTCAAGATTTCTTCTTATAGTGTTGGGTAAGAGACATGAACCAAATCCTTTTGCCTTAAAGTATTGGGACGCCTGCCTTTACACACACTTGAACGTTAATGACATCCCATTCTTAATACATAGGCTTTAATATTGAATTGGCCCACCTTTTGCAGCTATAACAGCTTCAACTCTTCTGGGATGGCTTTCCGTAAGGTTTACGGAATTTTTGCCCATTTTTCTAGAGCATTTGTGAGGTCAGGCACTGATGTTGGACATGAAGGCCCGTCTCGCAGTCTCTGCTCTAATGCATCCCAAAGGTTTTCTGTCCGGTTGAGGTCAGAGCTATGTGCAGGCCAGTCAAGTTCATCCACACCAAACTCGCTCATCCATTTCTTTATATACCTTATTTTTGAGCACTTTTGCACAGTTATGTTGGAACAGGAAGGGGCCATCCCCAAACTGTTCCCACAAAGTTGGGAGCATGAAATTGTCCAAAATGACTTTATATGCTGAAGCATTAAGAGTTCCTTTCATGGGTGAATACAGTTGTTTTGAAAAAATAAAATATTTCCAAATGTTTTCTGTTTTTCTTTCAAATCTAGAAAACATTGTTTATGCCAGTGTATGTCAAGTCTCATAATTGGTTTAAAGCACACAGTAATACAGCATTTATTATTATTAATGGTAGTACCTGTAGCTAGTCGTGCTACTTCACAGCTCCAAAGTCTTTATTCAATGCCCAGCCCATGTCTCTATGGGATTTGATCTCTGTGTCTTCATGGGGTTTTTCTTCTGACTACTCCAATTTTCCTCATACATGCTGAAGAAATCCAGTATATATTCTGATTCTAATTGGTTGTGTGTGTCTGAGAGAAAAGGCATCATGATTGACTGGCACCCTATCCAAGAATAATTTCTGCCTTGTACCCAGTGCTACTGGGATGTGGTCTGGCTTATGCAGGTTTCATAACAGACACCTAACTTTAAAATCCAGTGCCCAAAGTACCCTGCATACTGAAGCACACTCTAAAATATATACATTCACACATATATATATATACACATCACATAGATACATATATATGTATGTATGTGTGTTATATGTAAATAAAACATAAGTACACTCATTTTCTACTGTTTTACATGTTATATCATGACTAACAATTTAGTCCTCATCATGCACTAAAATTGGATATTTGTCACCTCCTGGTTTATTTAGCATATAATTATGATATTTTTAGCAAAAATAAGCTCTTTGATCGAGTAACTTTTTTATTTTATGACTAACCTTAAATAATCAAGATTACCATTCTTTTACAGCTAATTGTTAGAATTTTTTCCCACTACTACCTACAAAAATGCTTTAGTTAATTCATGTTCAATGACATTCCTTGATATCCTGTTTTCTTAAGGCTCAACTGCATCATTTCACATGCAGTATATATTTTTTTCTTTTTAACCATTTACTTTTAGATTAGCTGGTATGCCTAGGATCAAAGGCATTTTGCATGGACCACTTTTAGCAAAGCATTATGAGCCCTACAGACTTATAAAAACTATTCTGTGATAATGAGGAGTTGTTGCTGGACTCTACTGTGGGGCATCTATGACCTTTAGATTGATTGCAGAACAATCCCAAATCATTACCCTTGTAATTGTAATAGTACACAATAAAAGGGTATATGTGCTTTATTTTACACATGGCTTCTGTATGTTGTGTACTGTACACACTGATGACTTGAGCTTTCCCTCTCAAGGTTAGACTGTGCAGATGACCTATAAAAAAAAATCCACATTAATTAGAAAAAAAAATAAATAAATTTTGCACCTAGAATGCTTTGATTACAAACTTTTATGCCAATCACACCCAGATAAGCAGACTTGAGCAGGGAGAACTTCAACTGTGTTGGTGGGGGAATGGGATAGCAGGCTGCCTGCTGCCAGTGCTGATTGACACATTTGCAATACAAAGGTGGTGTTGATGAGGTGCGAGGGAATTTAAGGTGGCCTGGGATTACAATTTTTTTTGTAGGCTTCAGGGATTCTAGTGTAAAATGTATTTTTTTTTTTTACCTATACTTGTATTAATGTTTTTCATGGTGTTTTTGAGTCTTATGTTATATATATATTTATATAAAATATAAACATTTGGACAGAGACAACTTTTTTCTAATTTTGGTTCTGTACATTACCACAATGAATTTTAAATGAATCAACTCAGATGCAGTTGAAGTGCAGACTTTCAGCTTTAATTCAGTGTGTTGAACAAAAAGATTGCATAAAAATGTGAGGCAACTAAAGCATTTCTTTTTTACACAATCCCTTCATTTCAGGGGCTCAAAAGTAATTGGACAATTGACTCAAAGGCTATTTCATGGGCAGGTTTGGGCAAGTCCGTCGTTATGTCATTATCAATTAAGCAGATACAAGGTCTAGAGTTGATTTGAGGTGTGGTGCCTGCACGTGAAAGATTTTGCTGTGAACAAGACAACATGTGGTCAAAGGAGCTCTCCAAGCAGGTGAAAGAAGCCATCCTTAAGCTGCGAAAACAGAAAAAAACTGAGAAATTGCTGCAATATTACGAGTGGCAAAATCTACAGTTTGGTACATCTTGAGAAAGAAAGCAAGCACTGGTGAACTCAGCAAAGCAAAAAGACCTGGACGTCCACGGAAAACAACCGTGGTGGATGATTGCAGAATCATTTCCATGGTGAAGAGAAACCCCTTCACAACAGCCAACCAAGTGAACAACACTCTCCAGGGGGTAGGCGTATCGATATCCAAGTCTACCATAAAGAGAAGACTCCAAGAAAGTAAATACAGAGGGTGCACTGCAAGGTGCAAGCCACTCATAAGCCTCAAGAATAGAAAGGCTAGATTGGACTTTCCTAAAGAACATCTAAAAAAGCCAGCACAGTTCTGGAGAAACATTCTTTGGACAGATGAAACCAAGATCAGCCTCTACCAGAATGATGGCAAGAAAACCGTATGGAGAAGGCGTGGAACAGCTCATTATCCAAAGCATACCACATCATCTGTAAAACATGGTGGAGGCAGTGTGATGGCTTAGGTGTGCATGGCTGCCAGTGGCACTGGGACACTAGTGCTTATTGATGATGTGACACAGGACAGAAGCAGCCAAATGAATTCTGAGGTGTTCAGAGACATACTGTCTGCTCAAATCCAGCTAAATGCAGTCAAATTGATTGGGTGGCGTTTCATGATACAGATGGACAATGACCCAAAACATACAGCCAAAGCAACCCAGGAGTTTATTAAAGCAAAGAAGTGGAAAATTCTTGAATGGCCAAGTCAGTCACCTGATCTTAACCCAATTAAGCATGCGTTTCACTTGTTGAAGACTAAACTTCAGACAGACAGGCCCACCAATAAACAGCAACTGAAAGCCGCTGCAGTAAAGGCCTGGCAGAGCATTAAAAAGGAGGAAAACCAGCATCTGGTGATGTCCATGAGTTCAAGACTTCAGGCTGTCATTGCCAGCAAAGGGTTTTCAACCAAGTATTAGAAATGAACATTTTATTTCCAGTTATTTAATTTGTCCAATTACTTTTAAGCCCCTGAAATAAAGGGATTGTGTTAAAAAAAAACACTTTAGTTGCCTCACATTTTTATGCAATCTTTTTGTTCAACCCACTGAATTAAAGCTGAAAGTCTGCACTTCAACTGTATCTGAGTTGTTTCATTTAAAATTCATTGTGGTAATGTACAGATCCAAAATTAGAAAAAAGTCGTCTCTGTCTAAATGTTTATGGACCTAACTGTATATGTATTATATCTGCTTAGGATATTAATACTTGCTTATAGCTAGGTTTTCTTCATGGTTTATTTTTTTTTTTTTTGGCAGAATTGATTTTAAAATATTGGTACATTACTTATTACTTTTTTTCTATTTTTATGCACACACTGCAATAATACAGACATAGCATAATACACAGTCACTAATGAGTACCTTCTAAAGATGATGTTTTGTAAATCACAGCAACTTTAAATTCTACTCAGTCTATAGATGTTGTCGGTCTGCTACTAAGGTTCCCTCAAACATATTTTTATTAGAATAACTTATTTGTCTTATGCTTTGTTTTTTATCTCTAATATGTGGTAGTAAGTAACTGTTAATTGTTTCAGTTAACAGCTTAAAGGATCAACTGGAAGAGTTAAAAAGAAGAAATCAAAATTCTCAAATTTCAAATGAAAAAAATATTCAGCTACAAAGACAAGTATGGCATCTTTACTTTGTTTTAAATGTGAAGTTTATATTTTGAACAGTATAAAAGGAGCTTACAAAAAACATCTAAAAGTAAATTACAGTCATAGGATTTCCTTTTCATCTGTTAATTTGCATTAAAATTTTTTTTAAATTTAACTTAATTTTAATTTAATTTTATTGAAAAAATTGTTGATTTTCAAAATGAAGATGTGAATTTGGGTAAAACCAGCCATTTCCAATCTCATCAGTGTGGCCCAACTTTGGTAATTGGAAGATTAATGCAGTATATGAAAATAATCACTTGAATAGTTTCCTCCATAAAACAATACCCTTTAAAGTAGGTGGAATGTCCTATTATCTTGTTTTCACTGTAACTGGAGCAAATGTGTAGATGATTTCATGTTTTCTATACTGTGGATCAAGGATTTTTTTCAGAATTTGTAGTTTTTCTGTTTTTTAACAAAAGTTTAAAATATTTATTTAGAATTGCTTGTATTAATGAAGCAGTCTAAAGGCAGGTATAACTGAATCAGTCTGTTGACTATTTTTGCTCAGGATATTTTGTGCTAAATACTGTGCTTTATGCTGTTCACATCAAGAGCATGTTCCCATTATTTTAAAAGTCTGAGTTTCTTCTTCAATATATATATTTTTTTTTGTTTGTGACATGGACAGTTGTAAGAATCTTGTCAACCTTGGTAGTTTAACCAAAAGAATTCACTTATATTTCTTAAGTATATTGTGCTTCATAGAATACTTCCATATTTCTCCTATGTACATTAATGATTTTCTGTTGATTTTGTAAAATGAGGCTAAAGTGTACCAAGTAAAGCACCTCATTTCAATAAAATAAACACAAAAGTATTTTTAGCATTCAAATAATGCTAATAACAAAAATGAATAACCTCTTTCTCACAAACGCAGTCATTGTTTTAACTTTTTTGTGTGTACAGTGTCTGCATTCTTTGTATAGCATTTTAACTTGGTAACACAATCATTGTTATTTGCAACATGCATATAATGTTAATAAATTTTAAAGAATGAAATTCGTAGTTGTCCGGTCTTATGCTGCCATCATTCCAGCTTTTTGTTTATGCAGTGTCTGCATTCATTTTATAACTCTTAATAATAATTTTAATAGTAATCCTTTGGGAAGATTTATTATATTCAATTTAGTAAAAAAAAAAAAATTGTTGATTTTTTTTTTTTTTAATTGACAGACTGTATTGTCCTGCCAGCTTTTTAAGTCCTTTTTTTCTGTACACCTTTAAACAATTCATTTTTAATTGCAATGCAAAGTGTACAAGCTATCTCTGTTTATATGTGTATAGTATGTATTGATATGTTTTTTCTTCATTAAAATCCAAAATAGCTGCATTTATACTTGAGG
>NC_053156.1:250214915-250217415 GCF_016835505.1 Polypterus senegalus | reverse complement strand
TAGTCACTTGAGTGATGTGCCTGGGTGTCCTTTAATCCCAAGGTCTGTGTTATTGTTTTGTTATTTTCATCCACAAATCTCACATTAATACCAAAATAATTGACCCTGTGACATGTGCATGCATCCATTGTAATGAAGAAAAAACGTCCTTTCAGAACTTTCCGTAGTTCTTCCTTTTTACATTTGGCCTCCTCAATTATAAGTTTCCTTATATTTTCTCTTTCCAGAGAAACACCAAGTTTTTTAGCCATTTCTCCATTTAGGCCTAAAAAGGCTGGCTGAGGAAAGAAGGATAGTGGTAGACTATTCTTTACTACCATTTCAATAATGTGGGTTTTGAATTTTTCTGGTGTCATTGTTATGGTAACTTTGTCAGATATGAAGAATTTTCTTATTTGTGATTGGGTTCCAGTTGATTTCTGAACGTTTTTTGGCACAGAACTAGATGCAATGTTTTCATTGCTATCTTTCTCATTCACAGCTTCTAATACTTTGGGATGAAAACGCTGTGTCTTTTCAAATTTGATGGTCTTGTAGGTGAATTTTTATCAGGCCCACTGAAACTGCTAATTTTTGCATCACATTGTTTTTTACCATCATCATCATTTTGAATACATTGGCACACATAATGTTTCCCATCACTTGATAATGCAAAGTGCTTATAAACAGCAGACTTTGTTGTGTTTGTCGTTGTTGACAGTCTTTTTGCCATTCTTAATAGGATGCCTCCTTCACTAAAATATAAAATATTAAATATTTTATACTAACTGGCATATGCTTCAATTTTAAATATAAAAAGTCTTGTTCTAAGCAAACATACATACAACACGGCTTTATACATACAAATAAGCCATCTGGCCCAGCATTAAACCTAGATACGATTTGTCCTATGCACATACTAGTAATCAGAAGCATATAAACAATCTGTACTAACTTTTATACATTCCTGCACACTAACAAACCTACAGATAGGAGCCATGCAGTTTTATCCAGACACGTGTACACACAACCTTCCCTTTTACAGACAAGCAGCCAAGTTGTTTTGTCCAGACACGTGCACACAGCCTTCCCTCATACAGACAAGGAGCCATGCAGTTTTAAAATAAATATGAACACTTGTTGAATGCAAATGCAAGAAGCTGTTCCACCAAGTTCTTCTAAGCTCTTATAGCAGATAGAGGCAGAAGCTGCTGCTTTTTCCTTAGTGTTCTTATCTTGTGAAGATAGGGCAGTGAGAGGCTGAAGGAGGAGGCAGGGGGGAGGGGCACTTCAAGGGAAATCATGAATCATGTTTGAATCCCATAGTCAGGTTTAAAGTTTAAGTTTATTCCCTTCACTTATACAAGTGTCTCTAGTCCTGCAAAAAACATTTACCTAATTATCAGTGAGAGTTAAGGCCCCCAAATACGCAGCGATCCGTGGCCGATTTTGCCACCGACCGATGTGCGTGTACAATCGCGGCAATTGATTGGCGGCCGCAGATTGCGGGTGTCCACATGGACGCGCAGATCCAGCTTGCCGAAAATCTCGACCACTGCCCCCATCCAAAGTAATGTGATGCCTCTGTCTGCTGCAGTGGCTATCTCCTGTGTCAGCCAGCCGGAAGTTTAGTGCATTGTGTCACTCACCGGCCAGCTGATCAGCAGAACGAGCCTCTGCTGGAGACAGGTAGGGAGATCTGTGTTCTCGGCTCCTTCGGCCCTCTTCACTAGCGCATAGCGAAGGGGAGCCGACGGAGCTGAGAACACACCAGATGATTTTTCAGCCGTTTGACACGTGATGACTCGTTGAATGGCCGAAAAATCGGCAGTGCATCTGTAAATGTATGGGGGGCTTTAGGCTAGGTTCACAGTTCCCTGTAACAGTGGAACACGACACAATGGAAAGTGGTGCCGCACCTTACCTGTGCATTACACCCCATATAGTGACGCATACAGTCAATAAAAAGCATGCTTCATGGTTACTTGACATGTTCGTTTTGTGGTAACATTATGCACTGCATGCATTGGGCTTTATTCTTACAGCAGAGAAGTAGTTCATTATGACTGTTTGTGAATTGGGACATTTCAACTTACTTTTTTAATTCCCATTTAAATTTAGTAGGAGTCGGAGTCGGTTAACTTTTTGCCGACTCCGACTCCAGGTACTCAAAATTGACTCCGACTCCTCGACTCCGGCTCCGACTCCGACTCCACAGCCCTGGTGACAATGCCTGAGCTTGTAGATCTTGCTTAGAAATGGCTTCTTCTTTGCACTGTGTAGAGTTTCAGCTGGCAACGGCGGATGGCACGGTGGATTGTGTTCACTGACAATGGTTTCTGAAAGTATTCCTGAGCCCATTCTGTGATTTCCTTTACATTAGCATTCCTGTTTGTGGTGCAGTGTCGTTTAAGGGCCCGGAGATCACAGGCATCCAGTATGGTTTTACGGCCTTGACCCTTACGCACAGAGATTGTTCCAGATTCTCTGAATCTTCGGATGATGTTATGCACAGTTGATC